>NC_143512.1:35926472-36233051 GCF_031878675.1 Megascapheus bottae
AACCATCTCTGTCTAGTGGCTTGGCTTTTGAAGTATTTTATTTCCTTAATCAAGTTCTCTATTTATAAGCCTATTTATAGCTCCTTTCTTCTTATGTGAGTTTTGATTATCAATAAATTGTTCCACTTCATCTAAGATTTACTGTCATGGAGTTATATTTCCTTTTTTAAAAATTTCTATTACAATTATTAGAATGATTTCTTAGCTTTTGTGCAGCAGCTAAAATTAAAAATATATTTCAAAACCTTAAAATCATTAATGAATATTGAAAATATTTAGAAATTAAAGTATGTCAAAATACAATAATAATACAAATATTTTAGATAAAAGTAGAATATCTAATGGTTGATTTGGAATTAAAAGTATCATTTAATTTCAAACAAATATTTTGGAAAATTCTTATATTTCAAAATTTATAAACTTTTTCTGATTTCTTAATCTACAAATGGCTATCAACGGAACAAGGACATTTTTGGCAGCAGGTTAAGCCACTGGAGATGTGTTTTCACTCATTATTTGATTAGCTAATAACTTTTGTAATAAAGTAATGTGTCCTCTTACCTAACCAAGGCTATTTTACAGTGAAAGAATTTGTATGATTCCTTATGAAAGAACTAAGAAGTCCTTGAAATGAAGCATTTTCATTTTCTTTCTTAATACCACTTACTCCCTCTGAAAGTTTTCTTTTATAGTGCTGATTCACAGACTTCCATTCCTTTTATTACAAATTGTTTGCAATTCTTCTGACTCACCTACAGTTTCATAAGTTCTTTGAGGTACAGAAAGAGGTTCTTTAATGTTAGTATTCAATGGAGCACTGAAAATAAATGTTGAGCCATGGGCAGTGTTGAGTGAATCATAAATGCTCAAAAAATACGACCTCCTTATTTTGAGAAAGACAAAGAAATAGAACACAATTAAATTGATCAACCGTGATAAGTGAACAAAATAGAATGGCTGTAGAAAGAGAAGATATGAACGTTCTGCCTGCTCTCTCTCTTCACCCATTTTTATATTCTATTGATATATTTACAAATTTTTACATAATTATCTCATTTTCTTGGCAGGTTTCAGGCTCAGAAGTTGAGGTGATATTGTTTAATGGCTTGCAAAACCTCTTTAATGAATAGTATATGAAGTAGCAGGAGTAAACTTGCATACAAGGATATTCTTTCAAAGAATCTAAGGGAGGGAAGCAGACACTGAAGAGAGAAAGGGCTAAAGAAGATAATCATAAAATTCCACGCATTAAGACAATTGAGAGAAGGGGTAGGGTTGGGAAGAGAGTGGGGAGAATGACAAAAGGGATGACATTAATTAAGATGATTGCATTCTTAAACAGTTTTTTTGAATAGCAACTCATTTTTACAACTGCTTATACATAATTAAAAACTTGAAAATATATTTAGTATTAATTGCTCTAAAGGAAAATAACAGTAATTGAAAGAATTTTGGCTGGGTGTCTGTAGCTCAAGCCTGTAATCCTAGTTCTTCAGGAGACTGAAATTTGAGGATTGAAGTATAAGTCAGTTCCAGCAAGAAAGTTCTTGAGATTCTCCCATTAAGCAACCAAAAAGGATGGAAGTGGAGTTATGGCTTCAGTGTGGTACAGTACTAACTTTGAGAAAAAATAATCAAGGATAATCAGAACTCAAGTCTCAGGATGGACATAAAAAATAATAAGCAGAAGTACTTGTGGGTGTATCATTTGATTTTTTTTGAATTTGATACATTTTATTTTACTATTGCATACATTTTCACACACATTAACAATATTGTATAACATTTTTTCACAAAAATTAAATAAATGGACAAATAATATGCATATCTGTGAAGACTTGACCCTTAATTTGTGATAGCTTAAATATTTTTAAATTAATTCATGTATAAACTTACTAATGTTCAAAACCAACTAGTCTCATATTCTCCTTATTATCATTTGATTTTTTTTTGTACTGGGACTTAATCTTAAGGCTGGTTACTATCCCTTAGCTTTTTTTGCTCTACTTTAGCCAGAGTTCCACTTCCAGTTGTTAGGGCTTTTTACTTTGAACAAAACTTCTCACATCTCAACCTTCTGAGTAGCATGAACTGGGAAATACTGTATCGAGGATCAATTTGTACAGAACATTTTCTTATCTGTTTGGGATGTTAACTACAAAATATAATAAACATGATAGCTTGTAAAACAATAGAATATATTGATACCAATTCTGACCTAGGCTAGGAAAATAGCTCAGTGGTAGGGTGATTGTCTAGCATACATCAAACCCTGGGTTTGATTCCTCAGTACCACATAAACAGAAAAAACCAGAAGTGGCGCTGTGGCTCAAATAGCAGAATGTTAGCCTTGAGAACAGAGAGGCTCAGGGATAGAGCCCAAATCCTGAGTTCAAATCCCAAGACTAGGAAAAACAAAAACACAAAAAATCCACAATTCTGGAGCCTAGGAACACCAAAATCAAGGAGTCATGATGAATTTTCTGTCAGCAGAGTGGACCACATTCTGGTTCATAGATTCATATGGGATTTCTTTTTAAAAAGAAAGTGAATCACTTCTCAAAGAAGCCATCTCATGTGATTATATCATTAGTGACTACCTTACAACATGTAAATTGACTACAGTCAAAAACTAGCACTGTCCAAGTGCTAAGTATTAAAATACGGTTTGGCTTAAGGTCATTAATTAGTGTAAATTCCCAATACTTCAAGCTATTTTTTATTGATACTCTTTTGAAAATAGACTATCAGAACCCTCCTCCTGAATTGTGTAAAAGTACTTGCTATTAAATTATCCAGTTTTTTTCTACTGAATGTGAATTTTAATTTTGTAGTTCTTTTTCTCAATTTAACAACTGAGTTGTTATTGTTGTTGCATTAATCTTGACAGAGTTGTGCCCTCTTCTAATAGGTTTATATATAAAAAAATTTGACTTTATATCAGTTTGAATTGCCAAGATACACTACATTCCATTGAAAGATAGTAGTTGTCAATGGAAGTACTAACTTACCACTCTGCAAAATATTAAATATCATGTCAAACACATAAATGGCCAAAACAGACTAAGTCCTAAGTTAACCTCAATCTAAGTCCTGAGGTTAAAACTATTGGGTGTCCAGAGTTAGAAGTGAAGAAAATTAAAATTGTGTTCTATTCCTTAGGTTTTTTTAATTAAAGGATTTATTAACATTGATTTTTACATTATATTTCAAATGACAAGTTTAATAAACAAGTGTTCAAGAAGGGAATCTCTATATACAATCACTGGGACTTAGTTTTTAGAACTTAATCCAAATTAGGCTAAGGGTTTATATGTCATAGAAACATATTAATTTATGAAATAAAACATTATGTTTATAGAGTCATAGGTTTTTATGTCTATATAGTTATGTTTATATTTCCATTACCATGTCCATAGCATTGGGTATGCAAATATTGAGTCCTATTCCTTAGTTTTAATAATAACATATATGGCTTTTCCAGATAATGTGAGATAGAAACCCTGGGTACAAGTCAATAGTTTGGAAATTACAAGTTCTGAAGTTCTTGTGAGATTGGTGGATTAACATATCCATGAACTCCATATTGCCTAATGAATAACCTTTAAAATCTACCCTTAGTAATTTGCAAAGACATGTTTTGACGTTTGTAGGTAACATACATTGCAAGGTAAGGGTTTTACATGCACACAGTGTATTTTGAAAAAAGTCACCTCCTCCACCATATTCCCATTCATTTCATTTCTTCTCTTCCCCTTTCTCAAACATTTCTGTGGTTCAGTATGCTGTTTATATTTTAAGCTTATTTTGCTTATCATGATGATCTTCCAGATCCTTTTCATGCAAGTGATGAAAATTTCATTTTCCTGGATAGCCCAATAATTAATGTTCTGTGATACTTAATCAATATACCATATTCTCTGTATTCATTCATCAGTTTTCTGGCACCTCAGGTGAGGCCACAGTTTGGCCATTGCATAGAAAGTTGCAGTAAAGATGGCTATATCTCCTGTATGTTGATGTATACTCCTTTGAGTATATGCAGAGTATAGCAACATTGTAAGGTAGGTCTACTTTTAGTATATTTGTGTGTATATGTGTGTATCCTCCATTCTGATTTCCATGGTGGTTGATATTTGTATTTGATAAAAGAAAGATATTAATATTATTTTGTAACATGTGCCTATGCAGTCAAATTATTAATTAAAGTGAGTATCATTTTTGCATTTCTAGTCTTGCCACTTGCTGTCATTTGAATACAATTTTCACCTTTCAACACATATGGAAATTTGAACCCTAATATAATTAGTAGTTTGAGAATTGCAGGAAACATTAACAGGTGTTTGGGTCTTGAGGGCACTACTCTCATTAAAAGATTGATACTGTTATTATAGGACTAGTTTACTTGTCAAAGAATGAATTCTTCCGCTTTTATAAACTGAGAACTAATTTCTGTGTTTCTTTTTTTCTAGGCACTTTTATTTATCGGGTCTTTCTGCCATACTACAGTGCAAAATGAAGTGTGTTTACAACAATTGAGCTTGACAATGGAAGTAAACTGAAATAACAAAATGCCATTTTCCACTGGAAATAGAGAACAAATTCTCAAAAGAAAGGTTAATCATGAGGGCCTGGAGTTTGGCCTAGTGGTAGAGTGCCTGCCTACCATGCATGAAGACCCGGGTTCGATTCCTCGGTACCACATACATAGGAAAAAGCCAGAAGTGGTGATGAGGCTCAAGTGGTAGAGCTCTAGCCTTGGGAAAGTCCAAGAACAGTTCTCAGGCCCTGAGCTCAAGCCCAAGACTGGCAAAAAAAAAAAAAAAAAAAAAAAACAGGTTAGTCATGAAAATATGTACAGGGAAGTCTTCTGAGCAGACATCACAGCTCCATTCCCTGAGAACAGAAAGACTTCCGTAGCTCCATGATTTTCTGTAGCTTTCCTCTTCAATCCTAGTTAGGGGGACACATGTGACTATGGCTACTTCAAATGTGAATAAACCAAATTCAGGTGGCTTGCAGGTATAAACTCTACACCAATTTCATCCTTAGTAAAAAGCCAAGCATTGAAAACAGTGTGATGAGTAATGTTTATATCAATTAATGCTTAAATATGTTTGCTCTATTAAGATAAGTCTAATATTCAGATGACTATTCACTCAGTTATTTTTTTCTTTTCTTTTTATTTTTTGCCAATCCTGGGCTTGAGCTCAGGGCCTGAGCACTGTCCTTGGACTTTCTCAAAGCTAGAGCTCTACCACTTGAGCTTCATCACCACTTCCAGCTTTTTTCTATGTATGTGGTACTGAGGAATCGAACCTGGCCCTTCGTGCATGCTAGGCAAGCGCTCTACCACTAGGCCAAACTCCCGGCCCCATCACTCAGTTATTTTTTTAGGAATTTTATTGGCAAACATTAGTTCTACATGGTGAGAGTGATTTGATATTTCTATAGGTGCAAACTTGGTATCTGTCATTTCCCTCCATCTTCTGTTCTTTTTCAAAACAATTTCAATAGATTTCATGGATCTGTATATGCAAGCAAATGATTCCAGCTGTATTTAATATGGCTTTCCAAGTGTTTAAGTTAAATAGGTGGCTCGCATTCTATTTCTTGTGGTCTCGCAACTGCATATTATATATATTAGGTAAAAGGCTCTGATTTGATTTGATGACAGATTCTAGCCTTTTCATAGTTGTCCTCTCTGTCCCTAACATAAGGCATGACAGATGCTTCCTGAGTAGACATTGACCACTTTGCTTTCTGAATTATCCAAAATAATTCTATACAATTAATATCAGCACTCTTGAAACTTAAGGTCCCATATGTATATCCAGCTTCTCCCAAGAACATATTAGGAATGGAAATTTTCACCCCTCAGTAGAGATCTGCTTCATAAGAGACTTTGGGCTTGAAGAAGGAGATGTTGTTTTGGCTTGGTTTCAGCCAAGCACTGGGGGTCATTTTAAGGCATCTTTTAGTCAGAGAAACTCTGCCAGAGAAAGGTGAGAGAACTGAAAATATTAGGGTTGTTCAACAATACATTAGAAACACCCATTGTGATAAATTCATATTATGATGATCGATACTCAACACAGAAGGGAAAAAGCAGAATTGTATATTATGTATCTGGAAATTTAAAGCTTAATTATCTGACTATTGAATACTTTAAAATAGATACAACTTTTATGAAGTGGTATAGCTGAAATCTGAATGTAGAATGCAATAAAATATTCAATGAGATTTTCACTGATAGGAAAATATAAAGTATGCTGATATTATCTTGTTAAGTTAAGGTACATTGTCACAGAACATTATTTACCTGCCCATTTTCTACTACTTAAATAGCAACAAAAGTTGGTTCTTTTTTGTTGTGGTGGAGTTTGAACTTACCACCTCATATTCACTAGATAGGTACTCTACCACTTGAACTACAGTCCCAACCAAGAATTGAAGGGCATGGGGGAACATGTAAGAGCTTCCACAAATTCAGTGAATCTGGCAATCATGATTTAAAACTCACGATTATACCAAACATTCAATACTGATTTTTGATTTAATGATTATTATGACCAAACACAAATTCAAATTAATCAATAACCTTAAATGTGCCTGGTTTTCTTTTCTTTTTTTTTTTTGCCAGTCTTGAGCCGTGAAATCAGGGCCTGGGCACTGTCTTTGTGCTCTACTACTTGAGCCATAGCACCATTTCTGGCTTCTTTTCTTGACTTCTTTATTTTAAGCATTATCAATATGCACCTCATCCCGAAGCTTTAAAAAAGTCTATTCAATATTCAAAAATTAAATAACTTTACTCTTGTATCTTCTAAGAAAATACCTTATTAGACTCAGTTCAGGGACATTTATGGGCCGGCTATTCCACAATTGCTATAGAGGCTCTACCTTCTCTATCATCTTGGGGATCCTATTGCTATTATTCAAGTTGAATCATTTTCCTTTTTGCCAGTCCTGGAGCTTGAACTCAGGGCCTGACCACTGTCTTTGAGCTTTCTCAAAGCTAGAGCTCTACCACTTGAGCACAGAACCACTTCCTGCTTTTTTTGTGTATGTTGTACCAAGGAATTGAGCCCAGGACTTCATGCATATTAGGCAAGCTATCTGCCACTAGGCCCCCCTTTTTTTTTTTACCAGTCAGGGCCTGAGCACTGTCCTTGGACTTTCTCAAGGCTAGAGCTCTACCACTTGAGCCTCAGCAGTACTTCCGGCTTTTTTCTATGTATGTGGTACCAAGGAGTCGAACCTAGGTCTTAGTGCATGCTAGGCAAGCACTCTACCAGTAGGCCAAACTTCCAGCAAGAATCATTTCTTTTTTAATTCCACTTCCTTTTTGGTTTTAATGCAATTCATTTTCTATACTTTTTTTCTTTTAAAGAGAATGAATAAGGGATACATAGTTTCAGATCAAGAAATAATCTATATTCAGAAATTATCTTCATTCTAGAACTGTATTTTTTGGTGGTCTAGTTGTATACAAATTCCAAGTGAGAAGTCATTTCTTCAGATTATTGGAACACCCACTTAAATACACACCAATATTTTTTCAGAGAAAAAAGCTCGCTCTCTCTCTCTCTCTCTCTCTCTCTCTCTCTCTCTCTCTCTCTCTCTCTCTGTGTGTGTGTGTGTGTGTGTGTTTCTCTCTTTTTCTCCCTGTATTGTGCTTGTACTTATCTGTCTAGGAAAGGAGGAAGAAGAGAAAGGGGAGAGAGAGAGAGGGAGGAAGGAAGGGAAGGAGGGAGGAAGAGAGGGAGGGGGGGAGGAAAGAGAGAGAGAGAGAGAGAGAGAGAGAGAGAGAGAGAGAGAGAGAGAGAGAGAGAGAGAGAGAGAGAGAGAGAGAGAGAGAGAGAGGAAAGAAGGAAGGAGTTATTTAATTGTGGAGGATTTTAAGTACAAAATCTGAAGCTTAATCAGCCGACTTAGAAATCTATGGAAGACAGGTTGCAGTCTGCTTAGAGAATTACTTCTAGCTTGGGAGATGTCAGACTTCCTTTTACTGAGGTTCCAACTGAATGTGTAAGAGCCGCACATGTGATGTGGTTTGTTTTATTCGTGTTTAAAGGGTTACTTTCATCCATAATAAACAGAACATGCCGATTCATATGTGACCAAATATTTAGGGATGGTACAGATACATGAAGTTAACCTTTGTATATATACATCTGAGACTATGATCTTAATGATTTCAGCAGTACTTTTTGTAGCATAACATATTAAGAAGATAAAGACTTAATATCTCAGCAGTATTACAGTGCTTCTAAAGAAAATATCCATTTAGAATTCCACTCTTTAAGAAAGTATATTATTCAACAACATCTAGATTGTACTTTAACATTTTGGAAATGCTCGCATGTTTCTCCAAAGTTCACTAGATTTATTTTCTGGGGTTTTTTTTGTATGTCACAAAAGTTTTTTTCAGAAATAAGTCAACATTGGATAATACTTGTTTCCGTTTTGTCACTATCCATAATAATAATTTCTTTAGGTTTTTTGAAGGACTTAAAACTATTTCCCTACAGACCATCTGTTTCCAAATTCTTTTGATAATATTGACTTGATTCCACAAAAGTGCTAATTTCTGCTTTGTCAGCTATTCCTGCATGTGATGATCTTTATTTCTGCTGTAACAAATTATTGTAGACCTAAGGTCTTATAAAACAGAGTCTTCTTTTGTACTTTTGAAGGTCAGAGGTCTAAAATGGACATCACAGGGCAACGATGAGGTTTCATTAGGGGGGGAATTCTTCTGGAGTTTGCAGAGAATCATGTTTTCTTTTCCATCTCTTGGTTACCTTCCTACCTTTTCAAAACTAGTAACATCAGGCGGATTCTTTTTTTTTTTTCTTCTTTTTTTCAAGCTGCCGCCTCTGTAGTTCTCTGTAGTTGTAACTTTTCTACATTTTGTATGAACTTCCCCTATGAATTTATGGTGCTGCTCCAGAAAATCTAGGATAATCTCCTCAATTTTAATGCTAACTGACTAGCAATCTCAAATGTGCTTTCAAATCCCCATTTCCACTGTTTTGTGTTGTACACATTCACAGGTCCAGGGATAATGAAGGACATTATACTGTCTATTGCACTTAGTAATAAGCAATTGAAAATTCTCAGGGTAAAACAACACACATTTATTTCTAGCTCCTACATATGCTAATTGGCTGGGGTTCAGTTTATGTAGGCTGAGTTTATTGGTCTGGGTCCAAGTTTCAGGTCTATTTGAAATATGTTTAATAAGACACTTGTCTTTCCTGGGCTAGCATTTAGATGTGGAATAGCCTCAGAAAAAAAGACAGATGTACAAAAGAGCAAGACCAATTTCCCGAACAGTATCCCAAATTTTAATTGTGTCACATCCTCCAACATTCACTAAACACAAAACAAATAAAAATGAGACATGTTATAGAGCCAAGCCTAACTACTTTGGGGTAGAAAAATAAACTCTTGTTTTGAAGGCAGGAGGAAGAGGAATGGGATAGTTGGTTATTAGGACTCAGAAATGCCATACTTAACTGAAGATGAAAACACATACTTACCCAATTACTCATTTCTACCAATCCAACTGCCATCTTGATCCATCATATCCATTATACGCTTAAGTAAGCATTTTAATTCATCCATTTTTTCTTAATAATTTTACAACACTTAAAAATTGTCATGAATCTTGCTACTAATTATCAACTGGAAGGTAACACTTAAAAAACAATAAGCACCAAGCCAGGCACAGTGGTTCACGCCCATAATCCTAGCTACTCAGGTAGCGGGAATCTGAGGATAGTGATTCAAAGCACTACATAGCCTGAGAGACTCTTATCTCCAATTAATCACCAGGAAAAAAATGGAAGTAGCACCTTGGCTCCAGGAGGAATGTGCGTAACCTTGAGCTGAAGAGCTCAGGGACAGTGCCTAGGACCAACACACACACACACACACACACACACACACACACACACACACACACACACAGACCAAGAAATAAGTCCTGTAATTAAATGATCAGATTCTTGAGAGACTGCTTTTTTGTTTTTTGGGTTTTTTTTCTTTTAAAGAATGGATCTACAACAAACAAACCCTCAGCTTAATTTTAATTATGTTCTAAAATCTATGTGCCAGTGATTGCACATAGAGATTCCTTTCTTGAATTCTTGTTTATTAAACATGACATTTGAAATATGACGTAAAAATCAGCCTTAATAAAATCTTAAAAAAAGGTTCACAGGAAATGTACTCACTACTGTGTGTGTGTGTGTGTGTGTGTGTGTGTGTGTGTGTGTGTGCATAACAGTAATCCCTCTGTACATCACTCTGACAATTAAATTGAAATTTTAAAAAAAACTGCCAAAATAGGTGGCATTGATAAAAATGCACTGAACTTATAAACTGACTAGTTGAACCTTTACTGCTTTGTACAACTACTTAAACATAATACAATAAAATAAAAAAAGATTGGAGAGTTGTATGCATTGTGGTGACGACATTTACTCACATATATACTAATAGAGATTTACCAGTGATTTATCAAGTTTCTGTCTACAATGTCACATACTGTGAACATCTTAATTCTTGTGTTTCCTGTTGCTGAATCCATCACCAATGGCCAAAGCATTTCTTAAGATATACATGATGGTAACCATTCTGTTTCTTCACACACACACACACACGGGCTTTTATAGAATGTAAGTTAAACTAGGAGAAATAAATTTCCAAAACAGATATTGTGATTAGGATTTTGTTTCCGAATCTTTGTGCTCCAACTGGACTTCAAAGATATATTATAAAAGTTAAGACTTAAGTCCAGGATATTTAATGATTTTTGATATCTTCACAGAATCAACATGGATTTGATATCACAGACCGAACAATTTAGAGTTGTACTACAATTTAAGTAATTATTTGAAACTTTGATCTATTTGAACATCAATCTATTTATTACAGTTAACAATACCAACCTTCTGTAATTATACTTCTTTGCATTTCTACTTTAAAGCAAACTCTAATTTGTGGGAAAGAAGCAAGCTCAGTGCAAATAATTGTTTTTCTGTTTCTGAGACATTTCAGGGAAGGCATGCTGTCCCCCCACAGATGTCCTACTAGCAGGTGAGGGACTTTATTCCCTTTGCTAGGTTCCCTTTACATAGGGAAGTTAATCTACTCCTTCCACCTAATCAGTTTGGGAAGGAATTGTTCAGAAAGAAAAGGGGAAGGAACAGATGTAATCATACTTCTTAGTTCTATGGCAGTCAGGTTGGTTATGCAATACAAACTACATGGCCTGATGTCAAGTGGTCTTGGAAAGCAGTAATCAGAAAATAGCAACTCAAAAGTCCTTGGTTTTAATGAAACTGAATCATTAACTATGAGATTTCTTATTTGAAAAGGACTGCATCTTACAAACAACAAATAAATGCTAAAATACTCTATTAAATATTTGATGGCCATGTACATTATATGACTAAAAGATTAAATCATAGAAATGTTTTAGTTATTTGGAAACCACCTGAAGTGATACAGCTTATAAGCTATCAAGTGCGTTGAAATGTATATACCTTTTCGCAACTACTTCTGTTATTTTATTAAAGTGATTGACAATAAGTTATGTTCATTTCCATAACCACTATACTTTCCACTGAGTTTTTAGGGTTTTTTTAATTTAAAAAGTTTATTTGAAATAACATATTAAAAGATGGTAATCTTCAAGCCCAAAATTAATACACAGGAAAAGCAAGATTGGTTATTCTGGAAATGAAAATATTTCTACCATATTTTTGGAATAATGCTTGTTCTCTAAAATCAGGGACAAGGAATAAGCAGACTATTATTACTAAGTGCATTTACTATGAGAAAATCACAAAGTGCTTTTGTAAATCAATATGCTCTGTAAATAAAATATTTTAAAACATGTCCAGAGGGAAATCACTTTCAAAGTTAAAAAGTAGTAGAAGTGGATTGTGGAAGACAATGGACCCTGCATAGATTTTCTTTCTCTCTGTTTGAGTTGCTCTATATTCTCTTTCTGCCCAGAGGCAAAGGAGTTAGACAAATAGAATTTGTGAAGGAGAAACACCAGCTCAGTAACCCTGAGACTGAGAGCATGGCCCTGGAAATTGCCACAGTACTGAAAATTATTTCGTTTCCCTTTAAACTATTTCATATAGTTGCAGAGATTTTCCCACTTTGGTACAGTGTTAAAACGTACATTTTTTTCACATTTTCTAACAGCTTTCCTTTAAAATATTATCTGTCCATGTTACCAGAAATATATTTTTAAAACATTTTCCCTCAGTATTTTTAATTAAAAGGTAATGATGTTGCATAGTTTCATTTGCTGTGCAAATCATGAATTGCATGCTATGTGAGAGCAGAGACAATGAAAGTAGGAGAATCAAAGGATAAAGGGGATCAAGACATGTGAAAGAGTATCAATGGATGTGAATTAATGCACCTTCTATCTGGCAAATATCATGTAACCCTTCTATTAATTACAATAAAAATATATGAAAAAAAGAATCCAAGGTGTGTGTGTGTAGCCAATTTTTTCTAACCATTCATCCATGAGACAATGTTTATTCAATAACTGCCTTCTGTCAAAAACTGCAAAATGTGGATTCCAGGAATAGGGTGATAAAAATTGGATGTAGGCCATAGAGATAATCAGACTCTAATGGAGGCCTCCAAAGAGGAGCCTTCAAAAGTATGTGGACAGTTGAAAGCTAACATCATCCTGTCACAGCCCTTAAGATTCACAAGAAGAAAATGTTTACTTTAGAAAGAAGTAAATTGTGAGAGTCAATGACCCTAAGAGCCACAGATGAAATATTAATAATATTCTTTGTTACACAGAAACAAGCAAAAGTGGGAACGAACATTTCTTCTATTATATCAGCTGGTTTCTACCTTGGCTCATTCCTTTGGTTGCATTTGTTAGGACAAATGGTGCCACCTCTTAGAAGGAGTGCTTTGTTTGCCATCTACTTGGCTCATTCCCAAGTACTAATGGTTTTCTTCCTAAAAATGGAGGCCCAAGGTTTCAAGAAGGATACACCAGAAATCCCAAGGCCTGTGGGAGCCTTGACTCTGAATCTCACACAGTGTCACACTGGGCACATATTACTGATCAAAGCAGGAAGAATCATCTCAAATGCAAGGAAGTAGAGATGATGTAGTAAAGTTACACTATTCCTGAGTATTACTATATAGAGGATGTTACTCAACCACTTAATTATGTTAACTATTTCATAATTTCAAATATACATAATTTCAAGTATGAATTTAACTTTTGTAAGCATATAAAACCACACTTTCATATGATTTGAATATGTATATGGATGAGTTAAATATAAATTAGATGGGCATATCTCACATTAAAATAAATTTTAGCAGCAACCAAGCTTATATATAGCTATTAAAAGTTGTTATTCAATTAGACATCTTTATACAATATTAGAAAGTGATTGAACCTGTGAAGCTGTAGGAGGTCACAAGATAGTCATATAATTTATTTGCTGTTGTCAATCTTCTCTTATTACCTATGTTTTTTACCAAGTCATATACTTAGTACCGAACATCTTAAAACATAGATGAGTGAAATGGTATAACTAGTGATATGGCAAGTACAACGTTTTCTTTTTGTTTGTTTGTTATTAATATTACACACTGTATTTGTTAGCTTATATCTATAATTGAAAGTTTGATTTAAAACTGAGAATAATGAAACTAAGGACTTAGGCATTTAGGTCTAAAGATTTTAAGCACAATAAATTGATATTCCTCTTAATATAATGTTATATGTCCCTAAATTTTTCCTAAAATTTGCTTCTGACATTTTTTTGCACAACAAACAAGAACAGGAATTACTTTCTACAAGCAATATATGTAAAGATTTTAACAAAGGGCAAGTAAGTTTCAATTTGTCATTGTTCTCACTACTTTTACTACTTTCATGTCATTATATTTTATCAGATTTTCCTTTAAAAAAAAGAAAGTAATTAAATGAGAACATTTTAAAGTTGTTTTATGATATATCTTGCCTAAATTCAATCATATCTATAGAGCGTTTTCATAATTTTCAATTGGAAAGCACATGTGTCCACATGTACACATTTATGTGCTCAATCAAACAAGAAAGTTTCACAAAAACACATTGGACTTAATATTAATATTGCCACTTTAGAAGAATAACTTAGGAAATTAATTAAAACTTTATAATTGCTTTAATTGATTCAGTATTGGAACATGATGTTTACTTTAATTGTAACACGATATTAGGCTAGATTTTTACACGGATCATTGTTTTAAAGATTCATTGCACAGGCAAACATAAAACTAATTACTCACACGTCTTATATCAATTGTTGAATTTTAAAAGATAGGTTACATATTATTAGTGTTGAAATGTATTTCTAGTAAAGAAGATTCCAAAATTTTCTTCAAAGAAACATGATAAATTATGATGTTTTTTCTTGGAATTATCAGAATTGGATAATATTTCATATTTGATATAAGAAATGAAGTTTGATGGAACATATCAATATTTTTTTCATATAGAGCTACACATAAAACTCCCAATTTTTATTTCTTCAAAATTCTTTTCTTTGTTTGAATAGGATAAAAACAGGGGTTGCAGTTATGTAAGTGAGGCAAAGAGTACATTTCCTTTGGGATAATGTCACTTTTTCCCTCTCTATTGTCCAGTTTTTCTCCAATCCACAGGTTGTATAATTCATTCTCAAACAAGTGCCTTGTGAGTGCCATTTTGTACCCATTTACCCCTTATCTCTCCATTTCTGTGCCTCCCTTGCACTCCCAAAGACCTATAGAAAAATAAGGGAAGAAGAAAAGAAAAGTAAAGCAGTTAAATAAAAAACGAAATTCTTGTTTCCATTTTCTGGAGTTGATTACCACAAGTATTACTTTGTATAATCAAATGCACATGTGCATTGTGCTGTTCTGTTTCTTTTCTTTTCTGTAAACAACTTTGGTTACCTTTGGATAATTGAATCTTCACTTTGCTGAGTGCAATATATTTCTTGGTAACTCTGGCCCATAATTTCTGTATAATCACATCATCAATCAGTCCGTAATACACCCCACAGCTCTTTCATAATGCCGAGGAAACAGTTCTGTATGGAAAGGAAGTCTCTGAGCCAGTGGCTATTCTGATTGTGTCTTGGAACCTTTTTATCTTTCATCAGTCTGCTAACAACAACCCTTACTTACACTTGTAAGATCTCTCTGCTATTTTTCTCTCTTTGCTACTCAAGGCTTATGCAAAGCACTAAAGTAATGGTTATGAACTGAGACATAATCAGAGTTATACTGAGATTTATCTGCTTGAGAGAAAATCATAAAATAGATTTCTTTCAAAAAGTAAGATGTCAATAATTATCCTCAGATAATAATTATAGCTAAACAATCTCTTCTAAAGCTATTATGATATCATTATTTTATGGGCACTTAAGATACAGCAGAGATATTTGATATCATTAATTAAAATTAATTTATTTGAGCCATTATGAAGTATTATGAAGTATAAACTCATATAAATACCCTTCTATATTTGGCTTTTTCAAAACTACACTGGAAAGTTAGACATGATTGAGGATAATGTTTTATCATTCTGTCTTAGATTGTCCATATAATTTCTAGTCTCACTGTAGTAAAACCAAACTATCTTAAATAAAGGAAAAGATAACAAGAGTAAATTAGGAAGAAAAGATGGACATATATATTCTTTTTTATTTTTATTTTTTCATTGTAATTAATAGAAGGGTTACATGATATTTGCCAGACAGAAAGTGCATTAATTCACATACATTGATACCCTTCCACCTGTCTTGGTCCTCACTTCCCTCCCCCCAACCCCCACCCCTCAACTTGTTTTCCCCCCTTCCCTATCCAATTTCAAATAACCAAATACAAATACATCTGATATATCAGGTAACAAAGTGAGATACTGTAAAAATATGAGATAACCAAGGGACAGCAAAAGAGATGAGAGATAACATAGTACCTTAAGGACAACAATTATTCTTTATATGACTTATGTTTCTATATCCTAGAGAACCTTTCATTTAGCCTCCTACTATATGGCCTTTTGTATCAAGGCTTTGCTCTATTGCAAATCTCTGCTAGAAGGGTCCAAGGTTTCTACTGATTATGACAAATGAGGGAAACCATTGAGCATAAGTTCCTTTGAGTCTGGCTTACTTCACTTAATATGATTTTTTCTAAGTCTTTCCATTTCTTAACAAATGGGGCAATGCCATTCTTTCTGACAGCAGCATAGAATTCCATTGTGTACAAATACCACATCTTGTTGATCCACTCATCAACTGAGGGACATCTAGGTTGGTTCCATATCTTTGCTATGGTAAATAGTGCTATTCTGAAATTAAGTACTCACAGCAATTACTATTAGTAAGAAGGTCTAATACTACAGAAGATAGCCTAAAAATATTGTAAAATTTTCAGTAGATAAAACTAACATCCAGTGGACTTTTCATTAATGTTAATAGCATAATTTGAAAAGTTGCAATATATTTTAGATATTACTTAACATATAAAGGAAAAAGAAGCTGAACTAGCACTCCAAAGTAACATAGATGATGAAATGTGAGAACAATTGCTTGACTCAAAGTTTACATTCATTCCTTAAACCACAAACAGAATTGTTTCTCCAGACCCACAAAGGGAGAAAAAAAATCTCAGCATATTGTGCACTTTTGTGGTTATTTAAGCAGTGTAGCTTAACAGAAAAAAAAAACTGATTCTGAGTCAAGCAATGCAGTCTTGATTTTCTTTCCCTCCATGAGCTAAAGAATTCTAGATGAGTCATTTTAAAAGGAGAGTATCTCTCTGTCATATTTATAATATAAAATATTTCAAGTAGTTTATTTACAAGAGTTATTTCAGATTTGAGGTTCCAAGGGTCTTATGTATCTCTTTTGGTTATTTACTTCTTATAAATCAAAAATTCTCTGGATTTGTGGCTGTAATGTGTTTTAGTTGGTTAATCTCAATATTTAGAGTCATCATAAGTTTTTCTCTTCAAGATACTGGCAATGACTTACAAAAAACATTTCAAAGTCTCCCGAAGGTCATATTAGGTGTTATATTTCAAGATGAGTGATCTGACCAAAGATTTTCTGCTGCTAGTAGCACTCTTCTCACTTGGAAAATTCAAGGTCTTCAGCTCATATACATTGCTAATTTCTAAGATCCTATACCACAGTGTTGTGTTTGAGAATATAATGTAATTGCTTATTAGGAAAGCACTGATATTTTAGGTAAAATTAACAATATGAAATGAAAATCTGAAAACAAAAGAATTCAGAGGAGATACAGTCACCATACAAAACTTGTGTCAAAATACATGAGATGGCACACACAGATACTTGTGATTTTTTTAAATAAAATATAGAAGGTCATATTTTATAAATGTTTTAAAGAAATAGTATGGGATTATTCAAACAATTTATATATTGCTTAAATCGTTTATGTCCCTGAAATTATCTTCTACTAGGCAAGTAAAAACAGAAAATTTGCAAGGCTGTTTCATATTTTTATTTCCAAAATTAAAAGTATTATTGTTCTGGCTTACATAACTACAAAAACATTACAACTGCAACTACAAAAAAAAATTACCTTATACACACACACACACACACACACACACACATATACACATATATAGTTGTTTTGTTGTTGCTGTTGCTGTTGGTTGTGGGGCTTGGGGCTTGAACCCAGGACCTGGTCCTTGAGATCTTGGCTCCAGGGTACCACCCCACCCCTGGGCCTGGGAGCTGTCCCTGACATCTTCAGCTCAAGGCTAATGCCCTATTCCTTGAGCCACAGTGCCATTTTGCCATATTCTAGTGGTAAACTGGAGATAAAAGTCTCATGATCTTTAATGCTTAGGCTGGCTTTGAACCACAATCCTCAGATTTGAGCCTCTTGAGTAGCTAGGATTACAGGTGTGAGCCCCTGTGTCAGGCAAGAGTTACTTTTTATAAATTATATAATTTTATTTTTTAAAATAAACAGTGAATTGGGGCCAAGAGTTTGGCCTAGTGGTAGAGTGCTTGCCTAGCATGCATGAAGACCATGGCTGGATTCCTAGGTACCACATCTGTATAAAAAGCAGGAAATGGTGCTCTTGCTCAACTGGTAGAGCGTTAGCCTTGAAAAAGCCCAAGGACAGTGCTCAGGCCCAAAGTTCAAGCCCCAGGACTGCCAAAAAAATTAATTACTTAATTAATTTAAAAAATAAACAGTGAATTAAATCAAAAGAAAATTTGCCTCTGACATTCTAATTATTTTATTTACTTTTTTTTTTTTTTGCCAGTCCTGGGCTTGAGCTCAGGGCTTGAGCACTGTCCTTGGACTTTTCTCAAGGCTAGAGCTCTACCACTTGAGCCTCAGCACCACTCCCAGTTTTTTTCTATGTATTTGGTACCAAGGAATTGAACCCGGGTCTTCGTGCATGCTAGGCAAGCACTCTACCACTAGGCCAAACTCCCGGCCCCATTCTAATTATTTTTAAATGTCTTAGTATAGATCTCTCCAAACTTTGTCAAAGAGCTAACTTGCATAAATGTGATCACACTATATATAATTTTCTAAATATAATGCATTTTGTGCTATATTGTAGAGTAGGAGAAATAAATTATAATAATTAAAATATTGATTATTTGATTAGTTTTTCTCATTGACTATTTCAATAAATTCCCGATTTGACTTTTAACAATAAACATATATGAAAAATATTTGTATGCAGAATATTTCATAAATGTTTACATATTCAGATATTTATGAAATAAATACATCATTTCTGCTTGCCCATTTTTTTCCTTAAGGGTAGATTTCAAAATGTGATTTAGTAGGTGAAATATTTGTAGTTTTAATACTTCAACATCGACTGTTATATTTACAGATTTTTATTTTATTTTATTATCCAGATAATGTATATAGGGATTACAGTTACATTCTTCAGGTAATAGGTATATTACTTCTCATGTTTTTTTCCCCTTTTCCCTCGGCCACCCATCCCAATCATCTTGCTTTCCCCTTCCCTACTCTATTTCAAAAAAACAAATAAATGCATATACAATATACCAGGTAATCAAGTCAGATAAAGTAACCACATGAAATTAACTACTAGTGGGAAAAAAAGAAATAACTTCACATAGTGAAACAAGAACAAAAAATCACAAAGATAAACCTCTTGTTTCCATAACCTACAGTTCATTTTGTTTACTTTCATTCTCTATGAGTATAGATACATAACTTTTGACAGATTTTAAAAAACATCTTATAGTTGGGTTTACATCCCTATATTCTTCTATCACTTTTAAACATTTTCACCATCTTGTTAACCTTTTACCCATATATTCATTCAAAACTCGTAAATTATAAAAAAAAATATTTTAAAAATAAAAATGTCATGTATTCTTTCTTTGTTTCCTGGAATTAAAGCTTACTCTTTCTGATCAGTTAAACTCACTTTTCTTTGATATTACGTTGAGCATGACCAATCCTACTTTTTGACAACTTTCTTGGTTGCAATTGGTTCTATCTTTTAAATCAGGAACATTTGAGCATCTCTGACTTAATACACTGCATTCCATTTTCTCGTAAGGTTGAACGAGAGATGAGCACACTTCCAGACTTGAAGCACAGAATCAAGCCCTTTAAAGCCTTTGAAGACAAGACATTGTTTATGAATCTTGCTGCCAGGATAAA
Source organism: Megascapheus bottae (assembly GCF_031878675.1). Classification (NCBI taxonomy): domain Eukaryota; kingdom Metazoa; phylum Chordata; class Mammalia; order Rodentia; family Geomyidae; genus Megascapheus; species Megascapheus bottae. The sequence continues at coordinate 35,946,225 of NC_143512.1, forward strand.
TGAGCATCAGAAGCTTTTGGAGACTCCTGTCCAGAAAACACAAGGCAAGTTGGTCTGACAGTCAATTCGCAGAGAAAAAAAACAGAAGATGTATAAAATATCATGTTTGTAACCCATTTAAGCTGTCTGAGTCTACCTACATCCAGTTCGTGAAAGATCTCAGGACATAACCACACAAATAATAACTTAACATCTGAGATCAACTTCTTGGTATTTATATTGCAGACTAATTTTTGGCTGGTATATATTCGATAAATTATTAATACTTCTTTGATAGCTTGCTCTTCAGTAAACACTTTCAGAAACATTCATTTCTATGTCTTTCAATATTTAGTTTTTCCTGTCTATTCTATTCTATTTGCATCTTATAGTCCCTACCATGTGGCAACACACATAGTATTCCCCTCCCTTACTTTTCTCCTCTTTCAGTTATGCATAGCAATATTGTCCATCACCTCCCCCCACCCCACACGCATGGCTAACGCCAAAACAGCTCTTAAAAAACGTATAGGAACAAGAAGTCGAGGAGTGGATGAACATACTGAGAATTCCAAATAGAGAGGGGCTGGTACTCCAGAACAGCAGTTCAAGTCTCATTCATGCAAAAGTCAATGCTCTAGCTCTGACACGTTTCACTGAATTACTGTTTCACTGTGACATTGATCAGTTGTTGATCCCAGAGAGAAATGAAAAGAAACTGTACAAAACGCATCACTAATCCAAAAAAAAGTTTCCCCAGCTCTCATTTCTTAAACAGATTCTTTAAGAAAATTTGTAAGAAATTAATTAGGAGTCCAAGAAAAAATACTTGGTAAAAATCAAAGAAATTGGAAATGTGGTGAATTATATAGGATAGCATTGTTCTATTGTATCAGTGTCACGCTAAAAAAAAATGGTGAATAAGTTGTAAGATTAAATATTCTACCCAAATGAAAGAATAAATTTTATGGTGTGATAGAAGGAAAAAAAAACATGCAAGAAGGCCCAAGAGCATGGCCTAGCAGTAGCATGCTAGCCTAGCATGTATGAAGCCCTGGGGTCAATTCCCTGGAACCACATTCACGGAAAAAGCAAAAGTGGCTCTGTGGCTCAAGTGGCAGAGTGCTAGCCTTAAGCAAAAAGTGTCCAAGTACAGAGCCCAGGCCCTGAGTTCAAGCCCCAGGACTGGGGGTTGGGCGGGGAGAAAAAAGAAAGAAAACATACAAGAAAAGGTTAATGTTTAAACGATAAAATTAAATAAAGAACAAGCTAGAACATGTATAGCTCACCATAAGGATGATCATTTCCAGGTATACAGTTGGAAAGAACTAGGTAGCTTATTTCCTTTTCACCCCCACACTCTGAGTTGAATGGCGATTGTTTGGCTGCTATCTTTAATTCATGAACTCATTGAAGAACTGTCTGAGTTTAGAAATGATAAAGCAAATATACACTGGACCCAAGCAGTGGGTGAGCATCCCAGGAGAAGGGGACTTCATCCAGGAGCCCCACTGATTGCCAGGGGCCTGAATGAACCTCTTTACTATCCCTTTTCTGCCTAGCTCTGGTTGTAGGGCAGAGGTGTCATCTGAGACTAAAAGCTGGGATTGCTTCCACAGCAGGAAAAAGGGATTTCCCAGAACTAATTAGAAGAAACAGAGTTATCTGTCTCCCTTCCTGGGAATGAAAGCTATTCAGAGAACATGTAAGATTATCCTCCTGCCTTGGAAAGAATTAAAATTAAAAATTTAAAAGCTAAAAGAAATATAATAACAATAAAATACGTGTACAGTACAGTTAAAGGCCAGTAAAAAAAAAGAAACATTTTGCTGTGATCAAAAAGTATGAAAGGTAAATGGATAACCCCCTTCCTTTATTTAAAAAAAAATTGACTAAAAAATGTGGATCATTAGTTCTTGCACTTGTTACTTAATCTAGGGCTCCTTAAAACTTATTGATGATTTTTCATCTTTGCTGAACATCCCTAGACAAAGTCTTGGTGAGAAGGGTGGCACTGCCTTGGTTCTTCCCCAGAGCAACACATTGAAAGAAAACTTAAAAATAATGCAGGGATGGCTTTCAACTGGCTGTCAAACCGTCAAAGAACAAACAGAAAATGCCCCCATTCTTCACTCTATTTTTTCATATTTTTATTGTAATTAATAGAAGAGTTGCATTGTATTCACCAGATACAAGGTGCATTACTTCACATACATTGATACCCTTTCTCAAGTCTTGGTCCCCATTTCCCTCCCCCCACCCCACCCCTCATCTTGTTTTCCTCCCTTCCCTATCCGACTTCAAATAACCAAATATGCATATATACAATATATCAGATAATCAGGTCTTCACCCTATTATGTCATCTCCTACCCATAAAAAAAAACAAAGAAGAAACTTTTTCTTTAACCTTTATTGTAATGTACCCCCCCCCCAAAAAAAACCCTGCAATTTTAAGTTTATACCAGAATACCTAAGATTCATTTTGAAGCTCTTGGAATTTACTCATTTCCTCTTAGAATCATGGAGGAACACTACTAATTCATTATCAAAATTATTTTAGATTGAATGGCAATGTGTATTTTCAGATCTGTGTTATTTTTATTGCATTATTTTAGACAAGTCTCTCAAAAACGTATCTCTTCTAAAACCAAGATAATGAAAGGGTCGATTTGAATAGAAAATAAAATGCCTTTTCAATTTCAATCACTAATGATGGAAGGAGGGTAGGCTCACATTGTGATGGATAATAAGTCCACACTTAAGTTCAAAGTGTGCATCTAATTATATTTTAGATCACAGTTTGCTTTACAAAACAGTTTGCATCACTGTGCATGCTCTCATAACAAAATAATGGTGTGAATCAAAGCAAAGAACTCAGAACTCTTAAGAAATTGCTGAGGTAATTGTGCTGGTTGAAGCATCAGTCTTTTTATATTCTTTACTATTTTGTCTTTCAAATTCAGAATGTACTTGTGAATTAAACTCCCCAGGGTAATTAAGCAAAAGAAGAAAGGCAGGTTGTCCCCTGTGTTTCAAATACTGCAGTGGTAGACCACATAATATCAAGAACTCCAATTAGGTCCCATGTCCAGTATCAAAAATAATAAATAAATAATGAGTATTTTCACTTGATGAGAACTCTTAATTTTGGTTTTATCACCCTCAAAAACATGTGTTTAATGCAGTACAATGTTCACTGTTAACTGGTATTATTTTAATTGTCAAGCCACAATTACATTTGTGCCTGTGACTATTTCAATGAATGATATGGTTGATGTCTAAAAAGCAGAAATTATGTGACAGAAGGTAGTCAACACAAGCCTCCAACTTCCTCATACTGGGCACAATTCTGTTTATTTTACCCATCCAATTTTAGTATAGGAATGTGCTTTAAAGAAACTTGTAACATGTATTATTCTTACGTAAATATTTATATGTTTCTAACATGAGGTGGGAAAACAAATTTCAAATGTACTACTATAAGATATGTATGATATTGTATTTTCATTCCCTATTTTAAATTGTTATGCATGTTAAGGAAAATTTGATATTTTACCTCAATTCAGAAGTAGTAGAATTACATTATATAGTATACACAGAATAAAATTACATTTACAGTAAATATAAACAAATAATAGTAAAGATAATTCTCATCTGTAAAGACATTAATCTTGTGTAACTTTATATTTTTGTCTTTTACTTTTGACTCGATATCTTTCTATATAACCAGGCTCTTCTTCCTTAGATTACCAAATAATGAATTATACATATGTACTATTATACCTGGCCCTCAAATCATGTTTTAACTTATATTTACAGAAGTAATACATATGAAATAAATTCCTTTTTATTACATTTTATCACTTAAAAAAGGATTACAATGACAATGATTTTTCTAGTATTGGAATTTGAACTCAGGACCTCATACTCATTTGATTTGTTTGCTCTGCCAGCTTTCTATAATCTGAGCTACTAACTTGGCTTTCTGTTGGTTATTTTGGAGATGTAAATTTCAAGAGTTTTACTGTCTGGGATGACCTCAGTTATAGTTTCTTGAATAGCAAAGATGAGAAATGTGAACCCCTGGCACCTAACACAAATAATAATGATGATGATGATGATAATAATAATAATAATAATTGTAATCTTCTTCTTCAATATTGAAAAAATGTTCCTTATAAATTATAGTCTATTTTTAGCTAAGAAAACACAAGATGATAGTATTTATTCTTAATGTTTTACGAATAGTATTATTTTTTTCATATATTTTTATTGTAATTAATAGAAGGGTTACATTATATTCACTAGATAGGAGCATTTCTTCACAAACATTGATACCCTTTCTCATGTCTTAGTCCCCATTTCCCTTTCCGCACTCAGCCCTCATCTTTTTCTCCCCTTCCCTATCCTATTTCAAATAACCAAATAAATATATATACAATATATCAGAAAACAAGGTAAAATATTGTAACCATATGAGATAACCAAAGGACAGCTTTAGATTTTGTTTAACTTTACTTCTTTTTTATATTTCATTTAAAAAATCCACTTACTTTTCTTGATGCATCAGACTATCCATATTATATATTTTAAGTAATCTATAAGTCAATTTTCAGAAATTTTAGAATGGAATAAAAAGAGATGAATGCTAATAAAAATGTGGTAAAAGGGAAAATGAAAAAAGATTGTCTTTTGAATAGTCATTTGTATGCCTTTCCTCCCAGCTAGCCAGATTGTTAAGGACTGTAGCTACGGTGAACAAGACATAAGCCATTTTCTTTTTGGTCACAATGACAATAAAATGAGTGAAAATATTTGTTTTTGGTTATATCCTGTATGAATACCGGGCTTCCTGAATGCTAAGCAATCACTGCATGTCCTCTGACATTTTGTTCTGCTTTTTCTTTTCTTCTTTCCTTTATTTCTTTTACTAAATGGAATGACTTTTTCTGTTACTGTCCTTATGTTGTTGTACAAAGGAGTCTCATAGCAGCTCATCATTTTATAAATACAAGGCATCTGGATCAGAGTTGCCCCCATCTTTACCAACTCCACCAATACCTTCAAGTTGCATGTATCTTGTTTCTAAAATAGAATCTTGGAAATGTTGCTCAGGCCCACCCTCCAGTTTAGAAGCCTGCCATCTTCTTCACACAGGCAGATGGCATTACAAGTGTACACCATTACACCCAATTGAGTGCCAGTTTTCTGTCAACCTTAAAATTTAGGGTACACGATCTTCTCAGATTCATATAAGCCTTCTTTTTCTTTTTTTTGCTTCCAGTCCTGGGGCTTCAATTAAGAGCCTGAGCACTGTCCTTGCTATTTCTCAAGGCTAGAGCTCTACCACTTGAGCCACAGCACTATTTCTGGCTTTTTTCTATGTATGGGGTACCAAGGAATTGAATCCAGTTCTCCGTGCATGTTAGTTAAGCACTCTACCACTAAGCCAAACTCCTAGCCATTCTTTTCTTTTTATTTAGGACAAAAGCACCACCCAACCAATATTTTCTCTTTAATCCATTCTGAATATTCATGAATATTTATTTCTTCTTTGCATTGTTTGTTTTTAATCCTTACAAGTTTTTTCAATTTGAAGGTTTGTTTATACCCTTTGAACATACTTTGGTCGCTTGGAAAAAAAAATGTAAAGTTCCATGGACCAATGTGAAAAGCCAACTACTACCAAGGAATTATTCCTGGAGGGCTCACTGTGCAGTAAGCAGCACTTCAAGTGAGTCTATTTAGTTAGAATTTGTGTTAATGATAAATATCTGGACATGAAGAAAAATGCATCACAGTTTCATCGAATGTAATCGCATATATAGAAAATCCAAAGGAATCAACACAAAAAAATAATGCCATCAAAGTCAACAACTTTAAAAAATTGACTAGGTTTACATTAGCTTTACCCACAATGACAAAGAGATTTTTTTTTCAATGTACAACAACTAGGTGCCAAAAAGGAGAAGAGTGTTATGAGCATACAAAAAAATGCCTAAGTAAAATCCAAATAATCACATGCAAGTAAACTTGTAAATACATGAATACATTGGTAAATATACTAGTGATATATGTTTCTTTTCCTCATTCATGTAGACCTGCATGTTTCTGAAGTTCAGATAGGGAAAAGCAATTGTGTATTAGTCAGTAACTATTTTTTAAAGTAGATGAAAGAGATATAATTATGCAGCTGTTTAAAACAAGATAGAATGAGGAAAGTGATCCTGGTATGTAAATAGATAAATCAATGGAATAACTTTGAAAAAATAAGTAGGTGACCCAAATATATAGTCACTCAAGGGACTGATATAATGTGACATGTCCACTTAAAAGAGATAGTCACATTCAGTAGGTGGCTTTGACGTAAGTAATGGTTTTGGAGAAAATCAGTAACTTCTATTCCAAAAAGCTTACTTAAAATTTGAGTTGGATAAGTATTTCAAAGGCATTCATGAAAACATAATACTGAGAAAATTACTATCAGAAGTTTTAAAATACCGTTTATGAACTCAGAATACTGAGAGCTTATTTGAGTGAAAATCAAAAGCTTGGAATCTCATACTGAGGTTGAATCAATGTTACCACCATAGCACATGAATGTGAAAGCAAACAGTTGAAAACTAAGTTAAAAGACAAATGCCAGTTGGACAGATATTTTTGCATAAATACAGCAAAATACAGCATTTTCTGTGTATATATGGATACTCTACAAATCAATAAGATAGGCCAGCATGCAATAGACAATAGCAAAGGATATAAAATGCCAGCTCAGAGAAGAAAATATAAATTAATTTGGAACACATAAAATTTTGCCTAGACCTAGTCAATCACAGCAACATATCAAAATCATGAGATAACATTCTCCATCATCGGATGGACAAAATTTAAATGATGCTAAGATATTGGATTTTCCAGGTTTACAGACTTGCTCTTGGGCAACAGAGCTTGAAAGATGAATATAAGCTTGCTGTATGAACTATAAATTTATGATGGAAATATTATTTCCGATAGACTTACTCTCAACAAACAAAACAAGTAGTCTATCTCTTCATGATTGTCTTGCTCACAACTATAACAAGATAGGGTATTATTTCATTATTGAATTATATGACATTCTTGCAACATCAAGGGTAACAAAAATGGTTGGCAATATGGCCTACCAGTAGAGTGCTTACCTAGCATCCATGAAGCCCTAGGTTTGATTCTGTAGTACCAAATACAGGGAAAAAGCAGAAATGATGCTTTATCTCAAGTGGTAGAGTACTAGCCTTGAGAAAGTTTAAGGACAATGCTCAGGCCCTGAGTTTAAGCCCCAGGATTGACAAAAAATAAAATAGAATAAAAAGATAGGAAAATAATTAAATGTCCACCAAGGGGATTTACATAAAAAGTCCTATGCACCCCATAAAATTTGGGGGAAAATTGTGGGAAAAATGAAGATGTATAATTTCTATGCACTCAGTAAATTTCTTATAAAATATATATGTCAATACATGTGTACTTTAGACACACAACTACACACATATACACATCTTATATAATGTGTGTGTTTATACGTGTACACAAACAATTCCTATCCTATCTTCCAACAATTGGTCCTATGAAGCAAGGAAGCTTGTATATGGAGGGGTACTAGTTACAGGTTTTACTTTTTGTATCATTCTTCTACCTTTGAACTCATATTTTGCAAGTTTAACAAAATTACTTCAGGAAGATAAAAATCTACATCACTGGAATGGAATGACTATAAAATCAGAGTGAAAGAATTTGGAAGCTAGGGAAGTGGGTGAAACAAGATGAGGGGTGGGGGTGGGGGGAGAGAAATGGGGACCAAGACATGAGAAAGGCTATCAATGTTTGTGAAGCAATGCACCTTCTCTCTGCTGAATATAATGTAACCCTTCTATTAATTACTATAAAATATATGGAAAAAAAGAATTTGGAAGCATCACAAATTCCTTTGTAGACTGAGATACATGCTTGCTCAATTCTTCTAGTTTTTAGGCACAGCATCCATCCAGGAATCAAGCCAGCCAATACTGGGAATTGGGGATTTGATATAAAACTTGTGTGAAAAATTAATTTTCTCCAGTGTACACAGCAGAAAGACTATAAAAGTTTACAAGATTGCAGCTTACTAAGTACAAAGCTATCTAAACAGTCAGAACTACTCATAATTACTTCTTTGTAAGATTAAGATTAAAAGATAAGATTAAGGCTTTCACTAGCAAAAAGTGGAAATCACTGGCAGGTTTAAGATCTGATGGTTCTGTAATGCATGTATGTACATGATGCTGAGGCTGTATTAACAAACTATGTACACAATGATATACTGTACTATGTTTTACTTCTTAGCATAGTTGGGTTTGATAGTACAGGCCTTGGTTCTAAACTGCCTGACTAGTTTTAAACTCACATAGTTTCTTAAGCCTTCATATGTCTTAAATGCAAGGAATTAATATAAAAGCACTAAATCTTCTTGTTCACTGGTACAAAAATTACATCTGCTTCTTAAGTTTACTTGTGCAAGTTTTTGCTGTTCTTATTCTATATGCAATGCATTGAACTTACTGTTTTATTCTTGTACATAAAATGTGCAATATGGAAATGTATACAGCCTTTGCTATATTAGGATTATAAACTGTTAAAAGATTTCATCTTTTTGTCAAAATGGTGGAATACGTGATTGGTTATTCATAAATCCTCTAGCACTGGGGGTTTAATTTAAAACTTTCACTATTTTATATTTTCTTTTAAGACATGAATTTAGAAATTTTATATTCAGGAAAATAAAAGATTTTAATTTTATTTAAAAAAAAGATCTGATGGTTCTGTAGTGTTAGAATAACTTGAAGAGGCTTTAAGAGGTAATGGAAACCAGTCAAGTAGTCAATTCTGTCATAGTAAGAAAGCAAATAAGTCATACAAAGACCTCCAGATGGGAATACTTGTGAGCAGAGCATAGGAAGAAAGAATTAGTTCAGTGCTTTGAGCACTGCCTGTAATCCTACCTGCTCAAGAGGCTGAGATGTGGAGGACTGCACTTTGAAGCCAGTCTAAGCAGGAAAGTCTCCATCTGTAAAATAGCCAGCAAAAGCAAAACAAAACAAACAACAACAACAACAAAAATACAGAGGTAGAGGTATGACTAAGTCTCTGAGTTCAAACAGGTCTACTAGAAAAAAAATCTCCAAAGAACTAAAAGATTTCATCAGCAGTCACACATATTACAAATAATTTTAAAAGTTTTTTGAACTCTGCACTCAGTCAATAGGTATTCCAAAATAGCAAATTAGAAAGATCATAGAGAATTCATGATGTACTAGAAAGAATGACAACTATAATTTATAATTCAGACTGAAAATTAACAGTTAAACTACTGTCAAAAATCCCTTATAATATAATTGGCCAGAAAAATACATTTCTGACTTTTGGCTTCATTCCTTACTTCTATCTCAGGCAAAGTATGAGTGTCCTACCAGTGTACTCATGCTTCTATTATGGCTTTCTGCTGGTTAATTGGAGATGGTATCTTGAAGATTCTTTTGCCTAGGTTGTCTTCAAACAATAATCTTCCATTTCTCAACTTCACGAGTAGCTAGAATTACAGGCATGAAGCACCAATACCTAATGAAAGCACTTAAATGTTTTTTTTTCTTTTCTTTCCTTGCCTTTTAAATGTAAATATTAAGACTTCCAAAGTCTTGGGGATGATTTTGGAAAGCAGGATATATAAAATTACCCAACTTAGCTAACAAAGACTTTTTCTATAATTGGTGACATTGAAGTCTAGGACACTCTGAATTCATATTTGTTTTAGATTTAAGTTTTGGCTCCAACATCAGAGACAGTTAACTTCATTGTATTTTTTGCTCTTTTAAACTCAAAGGAGAATTACGATGGTGATCCACTGTTAATACTTTCCTATTCCTAAAAAGCAAATTCATATAATATTGGCAGTATAATAAGACACCAGTTTATTAACTCATAATGTTACTTCAGAAATTCAATTACTTGAGGCTGAATTTATAATAATGCAGAAGAATAAGAAAATGACTCAGGATTGGGGCACTTGCCTATCACATGTAAGGGCCTAAGTTTGACCCTCAACACCATCAGGAAAAAAAAGACAGGTAGTACTAAGCATAATTTGATGAAGTAATCTAAAGTACCACCTCTATTTATCTGAGATGTAATTATCATCAGGTGACAGAGATAATAAGAAACACTGAGTTTTGATGAAATGCTAGTTGTTGCTTTACAGATTTAAATATGAGTTTTTAAATCTCCCCCAGATCATTTAATAGGAATAGAAAATAGGGAATAATCAGGATTTGAAGAAAGCTTTAGAATACATGATTTCAGTGTTCTGGTCATTATTATTTTATTTCATCATCACTACTGTGCAACAATTTCTGGCCTAGACATTCTTATATACCGCAACATTTTCAACAGTGAGTCTTGTACTCTCCCTACATTTCTTACAGATGCAGCTTGGAGATGATCTTATGTCAAATGAAATAAAGAAGTCCTAAAGGACCAGACTCCTGTGATTCATACTAGTAATTCAAACTATTCTGGAGGCTGAGATCTGAGGGTCATGGTTCAAAGTCAGCCCAGGCAGGAAAATATGTGAAATTCTTTCCTCTGATTAACTACGCCCACAAAAATCTGTGGGAGTGGAAGTGGAGCTATGACTCATGTGGCAGAATATTATAGAATACTAGCTTTAAGCAAAAAAGCTAAGGAAGAAATCCAGACTCTGAGTGCAAGCTCCCTAGCATGTATAAAACAAGAAGAAAAAGAAATGATGTCATAGAGGTAGAAACAATAGTCTAATTAGAGTACAAGCTAATATCCAGATATGTATTAGTTTCCAAATTATCACCTTATAAGAACTATTCCTGAAAACTATTTCAATTAGATTTGGTTGACATAACTAATAATCATAGGTGAGTTAAACAAGATCTCTTTCTCAAAATTCTGGATATTGAATGTCTAAATTCAATGTCTGTCTGTCAGTATTTGCTTCCTGTTATGTAGACAGAGATTTTTCTACTACATCTTCATATAGCTGAAATGATTTCTCTTCTTACAATGGCACCAATTCCACTGACAAGTTATGCCATCGTAACATAACTGCCTCCTCAAACTCAGCTCTAAGTAACTATCACACTGGTTATTTAAGCTTCAGTATATAAATTTATTAGTAAGGAGCATATAACAACCCAAATAAACTTTCTGTATTAAATACTACAAGCAATGTTAGGGCAGTTAATATGAAACATTCAGGCTGAAGTCTCAGAAGTTCTTCAACACAAGATGTTTCCCCAAAGTATTGGACCTTGCAACATTATTTTTCTCCAAAAACCTGCATACATTTTGAGAAACAGAAGACCTATAGAAAACAAGTTATGGGATGCTGTCTTCTACTGTTGTATAAGTTCATTTTGACACTTAAGGCATGTATTTAGAGGACCTCTAAATACATATGTTGGATTGTAGTCATAATTAGTACATATCTCTTTCCTTTTATGTGAGATTTATAGCAAACTTTTGTGCGTTTGCCTTTTTATTCTTACTTTTATAATTCAATTTTTGTGTTCCTTTAACTTTCTTTATATTCCACTTTAAAGGTGTTATATATGAGTTTCATAAAAAATGAAATGGACCCTATAAATGTAAATTGGATAAAGTGACTGGAATCTGCAAAATGAAAGGCTTATTGTAGACAGTCATTATCAGGAGAAGTTAAACATGCACACAGTTCTATATGATTAATAATCTGTATCCATTTCAGACCCCAAATGAGACTTAAGTAACTAGTGACATTAAATAAGCACACCTTCTACAAGTTGCATGACAGATAATATAGAAAAGAATTTCCTGTCATGACTGCAGTTATATGCAACTAGAATATTTACTTCAAACTGAAGATTTTGAGAAATCATCATAAAAATCTGTAAATGTTTCATAATAGGTAGGTTACATTATTTAGTTGCCTAACATGATTTTTAATAATACCTTATCAGAAAAGATGGAAACAGAATAAAATGGGAAATTAACCAGTACTATTTTCCCTTAAATATCACATAGAGGCTGTATATTCAAGGTTTAGTGCTCTCCTTTGGAAATAATACCTTAAATTAACATCCAGCACTTCATTTCATTGGTTAAATTCTTTTGTGGGAAATGTGACACAGCATGGAAGAAGGCATTTTCAGAATTAAGTGGTAATAATGTGTCATAAGTTGGAATTTGAGTGTTTAAAATGACATTGTAACAACTCTGAATATACTGTCTTGCTCCGACATTTGTGGCTTTAAGTATCAAGGTAGACAGTAAACAAAGGAATCGTCCTCTTTCTCCTTGCAAAAATGACAAATGTGTTTGCATCTTTCCACCCAACATAAGATATGACTACTTTGAACATATCTTCTTCCTAAAGTTTTGTTTCATGTTTCATATATATATATATATATATATATATATATATGGTCCATGATATAAAACCTGAACTTCTCCCTGGCAGTGTCTGGTATTATTTTACTATCTGCTTTGATCTAACTTCAAATACCAGAAGAAAGGTAGAAGTTCAAGAATACAGGACCCAAGGATCACAGGTCCTTCTCCTGTTATTCTTCTTAATTTTTTTGTTTCTATGTGTTATCTTGTAAAGTCTTTTATTTTCCTATATCCATGTTTCTGTTCGATTCCCCATCTCCCTTTCGAAGAATAAGAATTGGGAAAAGAGAGAGAAAAGATGAGGGGGGAGGGTTGTTTCACTTGGTACCTGCAACTGCAGGAATTGAATCCAGTAAGCAATCACGATTCTAACCAGAAAACAGAGGAGAAAGCACAATTGTAAGCCAAGGGCTGTGTTTTTAGTTGAATCACTTTCACTGCAAAAAAACAGTCCATTTATTTTAGCTTTGGTGGTAGCAAAGAAATTTGATCCATCTGAGTGATGCCTCAAGAATCTGCTTTGCCTTCTATTTCTTTGTATGATCCCCAAACTGGTTTAATTCTCCTCCGAAGCAAATGCCCTGCTTAACCAGAAGCAGTTCTTCTGCTTGCTTTCACACTGCCTTTGGGAACAGATGAACCAACTCCACTAAAGCGCCCAAGGAAGTGAAGACAGAGAGGCAGAGCAACCAGTTTTATGAGGAGCTGCCAGTTAATCGTATTTTTCCCGAGAAATCCCGACAATCATGGTTTGGTTTCTCAGGCAGCTTGATGCTTCAAGAGCTACTTTAAACATAATAACTTCTTTTCCTGGATACACTGAGAACAGAAGTTCAGGGGAATCCTTCACATGGTTAATTATAAAGCCAAGGCTGGGAACCAAGTCTGCAGATACCAAGGGCGCCCCCCTCCCAAACCACTGACTCCACATTCTCAGGTGCTTCTGGACCAGGTTCTGGCCACGTAGGAACTTCGGAGGTGGTGGCAGGTGCTCGGGGTGTGGCTGCAGCTGTCTCCCCTTTCTCTTCCAGCAGAAGGAGCCACCTCAAAGGAGGGGTAGCGGGAGAGTGGGGAGGAGAGAGAGGAAAGAGAGGAGGAGGGGGGAGGGAGGGAGGACGGAGGGGGAGCAGCTGGGGGAGGGACGACGGGAGGGGACGGGCAGGCGCTGGGGATTGGGGTGCGCGCCTGCAGACTGAGGCTCACACTCACGCCGCCTCTTGTTTGTACACAGTGCGCTCGGGGCCGCTGGCTCGTTCCCCACCAGCTCACGCTTCATTGTTCTCCAAGTCCTCAGCCCCGCAGCCGCAGGGGCGGGAGTCTCAGGCACACAGCGCCCGGGTCAGCGGGTTCGCCCTGGAGTCCACCCGCCCGGCTCCCGAGACCCAGAGCAGCCTTGCCAGCCCGCGCCCCGCCCGCCGCGCCTCGGCCAGGACCCACCCCGCCGCCGAAGGCTGAGCCGCCAGTGGCTCCCGGAGCTCCCCGGCTCGGCGCGCACGGCCGAGCGCAGGCGGAGGGGGGAATAGAGGACGCGTTCTTTTCGGTCGCCACTCTCTCACACCCTCTCCAAGAATTTCAGCCAGAGCTGCAGGAAGACGACATCTTCTTGAATTCTCCAATAGGGGCGGTGTCTCGTGCCACCCGGAGGGCCACCCCGGCTACGCCGCCCTCCTCCACGCACCCGGGACCAGCCAGGGTCACGTCTGGGAGAAGGGACCATGATGCGCTCGGTAGTCGTCTGGCTCTTGCTTGGGCTCAGCCTTGGCATACCCCAGTTCGGCAAAGGTGAGCAGGTGGGGTCGGATCTCTGGATGCGGGACGAGCGGGGAGTTCCCCCCCCCCCTACACACACACCCCTACCCCCGGGGAGACGCCGCTACGCCGGCGGCCAAAGGCGGCTTCGGAGCCTGGCGAGGGTGGCGAGCGCCCAGGGCGGCGCCAACGAGGTGGCGCGCCCTCTGTGCCCTCAAGAAAGTGCTTAGCAAAGTCCAGGCGGAGTGGACAGGGTTGCGCTGGGATGGGGATGTGATGTAAGAAGGAGGAAGACAGGGAGATGGGTAGAGAAGAAGGGTTGTCAGCAAGCAGGGATTTCTGGGGGCACTCTGCCATCGAGTCACCCCGCCACCCTTCCCAGACCCTTCCCAGCCCGAGACGCTGGCTGAGGGCGCCAGGCGGGGCTGTGGTGGGCGCCGGAACGCTGAGCCGAGCGCGCGCAGGGCGTTGGGGCGAGTGGATGCGGGAGAGGCTGAGGGGCGGCGGTGTGGCTAGCGGTGCTGTGCTCGTGGGCAGGGCTGGGGCCAAACCCGCCGCACGCCGGCGCCCGGGCGGTGGGAGTTTGGGCCAGGAGTGCGGGTAGTCTTCTTTCAGGTCACCTACTTTAATACCACATGCGTGCAGCGACTCCAGCAAACTGAGTATCCTCTCCCCCCAGCTCTGCTCCACACTCTTGAGTATGGAGCTCTCTTTCCTGGAGAATCTGGGGGTGCTGCAAGCCACCGTTTAGGTCCAACCCCAACCCGAGAGCAGAAAAGTTATCAAGGTGGGCTGGCCCGGCTTGTCTGGACTTGTATAGGGAAGCTAAAGGAAATAAACCAGAGGCTTTATAAACAAAAACAAACAAACCTACAAAAAAGAAAAACAAAACAAGGCACCGCAGAACTGGAATAAGGCTGAGGCTGCTGCGGAGTTGTGGAGATGACTTTCAGGTTTCCCGAGAGCAGAGCTGTGGTGGGGGGGTAGGAACCCTAGTCCTGACCTCGGTCTCCTTGCGGGGTTGAGCTGAGGAGGAAAGGGGCCAAAGGCCGTGGTAGGGGCTGTGGGGAGGAGCCGGGGAACTGTGTGCTTCCAGCTGTATCCACCGAACGGAGCGTGGCTGGCTTTAAAAGGGAAGCCGGGTATTAGAACCCTTCGCAGACAGCGTCAAGTGGAAAGCTGAGTGCAGTACAGGATTATCAAACGCGTCCAGAGAACGCAGTTGCCTTGCCACTGCGTGAGCTCGAATCGAATCCACTTGAGATTAGATACGGAGTGACTATTTTACACCACAGATCCGTGCACACATCGGTGGTATAGACTAAGATAGACTCTTGGGGGACTTTTGCCTAAGAAGCCAATGTTCCTGCCTAGAAGCCCTTCTTTCCAATAGAGACCTGGGGTAGCGCCTTACCTGGACACCCCTTTCCCCCTCGAGATGTGGCTATTTCCCCCCAGCCTGTAGGCATGTGTGTAGGTGTTTGGCTCTCTGGTGTTTGCCAAAGTGTCTTTCTCGTTTCCTGGCAGCGGCAGCGACTCAACCGAAGGTTAAGGAATGGTAATGATTCCAGAGTTGCTCATGGAAGTCCCTAGAGATAAGAAAATGCTAAGGATCTCACCCTCAATATTCTTCCTTTCTTTAATTTTCTTCTGTACTTAAAAAAAATAGTGGAAGGGAAAGCGTGGAACAGGCATTTCCCTCCTCCTCTCTTCTTTCCTGACTCCTCTGCCAGCAGGAACACACACACACACACACACACACACACACACACACACACACACACACAGCCACAGCCACCCTCACCACCATCTGTCCCCTTTCAGAGGTGAAGGACCCCTGGGAAGGAGCGGAGAAAAGTGCATCTAACAAGCCTGGCCATGCTAGACTCCCAGAGTGCTAGAGCCCCTGGGGCTAAGCAGACTAGTCCTGGCTGCTCTCAGCTTCATCTCCTAAATACAGTCAAGTTGAAGACATCTCTTTGCTTCCCTGATCAAGCCAAGCATGAAGAGGTTGCCTGCTTTTGTTTCTTAATCCTCTTAGACGATGCTCGGGCAGCTAGATGTTTAGCACTTCATATTCTCCAGTAGATTCCTCTGTTTATAAGCCAGCTAGAGAGAAGACCTCTTTGCTAATTTAGCTATTTTTTTAAATACAGCTTCTGTAACCTCACCTTTCTGTAGAAGCAGGATACAGCTTTCTGACAGTTCCAAACAATTAAACTTGGGGCAAACTTACTGAAGCTGGTATTAATATTAATGCCATGAGAGAATTTTCCCTACATTGTTCCTCTGCCTGCCCCAATCTCCTTGGACCTAGTATACGTATACATTTACCAGGAATTCATACAGGAATTGATATGCTCTCTGTGAGTGTTTTCTTTTCTTTTTTAAATTTATGTGTATTAATGCTTGGAATTTGGTAAAGTAGTATAACTCTTTTTATTAGTTGTCTTTATTTTAAAATTAAACCAATGGATCAGTCACACTGAATATTTTATTAACTCTTAAATTATTCATTATTATGGGTCCCTGTAAAAATTCATAATATTCATATAGTGCCTGAAAGCACGTGACATCTTATGTAATCTGTCCCAGTGCCTAATTTGTGCCTGAATTCTTAAAGCAAATTGGCCTTGTTTATAAATGAGTAGATATACCCTAAATGCTAGAAATCATTCACAATTTCATTTCCATGTTATAATCAATGGCCACTTTGAGTTAATTCTACCTGAGAAGACACTAATACCTAAAAAAAACCAAAAACAAAAAAATAACCCACTTTAGATAACACTATACTAGGATCAATGCAGCAACATTTATGATGAGCTAATAGGTTTTTGTTGTTATTGTACATGACATAATCATAAACTTTACACTGAAAAACGTATCAATTTTAGATTCTAAGGAAAATATTGAAATTCATCTTAGAATGCTAAATTCCATTAAATAGTAATTAGGTGGAAGTAAGTTTATCCTGAGCTAATGTAAATTCTTTGGGTATGACATAGACTGCCATGACACACTAACTTTGTTTCTGCTTTTGAAAAGTTTTTCTGAAATATTTTCTGAGAATAAATATATATTTTGATTTAAAAGTTATATTACTGGGGAAAATACATTAAAATAAAAGTGTTGCGAACACACGAATTTGTCTACTTTTGTCTTCGCCTTTAAAACTCAAAAGATTGTTCTAAAAAGGTAAAGGTAACATATTGATTGTACTTTTGAACATGTTTTTGAGCAAATGTTTGGTGGCTTTCTGTATTAAAATAGTATTCCAAACTCCAAAGTCTTAATTTCCTTGATGTTCATGAAGATAAAAGTTTTATTTAGTTTATTCTTAAGATATTTCCACTTTTGGTTTTAAATAGTGGAATGGATATATGTTATCATTTATACATAGTTAAAAAAGGCTTAATGGAGAATTTTCTATAACCTAAGAAAGTAACTCTGATACTTTTTTGATACTTATTTTTTACAGGACACAGTAGCCGATGTAGTAGCTTTGAGTGTGATTTATGATTTCATAGTTATATTGTATCCTTGCAAAATAAAACATCAACCTATGTAGTTTTTAAAATTCAGCTCAAGCCAGAATTAAATCATGATGACTATGTACTGTCTAAAAAGTAACAAAATTTGAAAGTTTGTATTAGTCAGATGACTTTTACCATTGCTAATTAATTTATCTTTATTTGCTTACTAGTTTAAAATTGATATTATAAAGTCTAAAGTCAAATCATTCCTATTATTTAGTTCTTTGTGTTGTAGGTAAGATGCCCAACACCTTTGCTCTAATTTTTTTCCTTATCACAGTCCACAAAAAATTATAGCTTTCAGTTAGTCTAAACAAATATGCATTTGTAGACTCAGTCAAGTGACTGCCAATTGGAGGTGAGATAATTATTAAATTGTTTCTCAGACTTTTCTGTGTGGGAATGCTACAAATTATGTACTATAAATACTTAAACTGAATGAATTACTACTGAATCATCACTAATAATATCTCTAAGGGGTCTTTGATTCAGGGAGTCTTTCAAAGGAGAAGGCTAGAATCAACTGTGCCCTCACCAGCAGGTGTCAGGATAATCAATAGAGATCTTTTAAGGAAAACTTTGGTAAAAGAAAAACAAAAATAGGAAGATGTAAAACAGTAAGCAATAATCTATAAAACTACTTAAACTGACTTTATGTTTTATATATAACTACTGTTTTTAAGGTTTCTGTGTTCCCAAGAATAAAACAGGAATTATGAGTAGTAAGTAAACAGAATTACTTCAGAAGTTTAACTTCCACCACAAAAATCAAGCAAGAATACATATCAATGTTCAGGGGTTGAATATGAGGGACTTGTTTCATGAGAAACAAAGCATATCTATCTATCTATCTATCTAACTGTGACTTTTTTTTTTGCAATACATCTACTTCAATGGGAAGACAGGAGTGCTTATATTTATCTTTTTTTTGGGGGGGGTGATAGTAAAGTCCATGCTTCCTGGAATTGTCTGGTTTCTAACTAGATTATATAACACAGCCAAAAGACAAACAATATGATAACATTTGGACATTATATATTTCATTCAGTTATAACCCTTTGAATGTGTGACTATGTGTGTTTGTATGCATGTGCTTTCTCTGTGTGTGTGTGTGTGTGTGTGTGTGTGTGTGTGTGTGTGTGTGTGCGCACATGTGAGCGCATGTACCCCTAGTGGGTACCAGTAACTGTCACTGACTTGGAATCACTTTTCACTGACTTGGAATCACTTTTTAAATGATCTTTGTCAAATATTAATTTTAGCGTCTCCTGTTACAGATTTACCATTGTACTGTAGCTTTGAGTTATCTCAATTGTTAAATATTCAACAATATTCCGAAGGTGTACTTTCAGTAGTATTCAAAATACCCTTTCTCTCCTCAATTTCTCTCTCATTCTCTCTTTATTTCTCTCTCCTTCTCTCTTTCTCTCTCTATTCTTTTCTCTCTTTCTTTTTGTTCTCTCCCCATCTCCAATTTCCTTAATAGGAGAATAACTCAAGAGAGAACATCCAGAATAAAATTAATGTGACATTTCCTCATATTTATTAAAATATACAAATATGAAAAACATTATGAAAATTATAACATTAACTCCTGGGAGGAATGAAGATAATGTTATAAAGGCAATGTCTAGCAAACCTCGAGTCTTAAGTCAATGAATGGAATTTAAATGAAATCCAATTTGGTGAAAATATCTTCGGCAAAACTTAATCTACCCCTACCCTACAAAGCCTCTTGTGCATGTAGCTGAGAATGTAAAAGAAACAATGTAAACCTCATGATTACCTAAAACAAATGTAGTAGATCACACCAAATCAGAAATTGAGCCAGCTGCTATACAAAGAGATGTTTATATATACTGTTATCTTGTTTGTGTTAGTTACTATGCAGGATTTGTTTACACAAGGGTTGCAATCAGTGAAAGAGACTAAAGTTTTTAAGCATAATCCAGTGGAAGACATTTTAAGTACTAAGGTATTTTAGAATATGATTTTTGCTATGGAGAAAGAAGGTTGATTTAGATGCATTTCTTCTGTTTTCTGAAAGTGATTTGTATTAAACACAATCATCTTTAATTTAATACCATATTCCATGGAAAGGAAGGCAAAGGTTATAATCTTTCCTTGGCTGATACTGTTGGTGTGAAGATAATCTTTAAATGGAGTTGGTTTACCATGCCATCCTTAATGTTTATGCTCCAGTTTGACAGAGTGGTTTATTTTTGGAATGCATAAGTAATCCCATAAGTCTCTTCTTGTACTCAGGTCAGAATGACCATTTAGGTTTTACTGAAACTCAGCTACAATATCAGATAATGACATTCAAGCAGAAAAACCTAGAAAAGTTAAGTGAAAATATAGGAGTGTTTTATTTAATAGGCAAATCCCTCCTTGAAATGTAGAGCAATTTCTGACTCATACATATGAGGTGTCTTCCATTACATCCATGAGATACCTTTCTCCTATCACTGATTCCTTCCTTCCCTCTCTCCCTCCTTCCCTCTCTCCCTCCTTCCCTCCCTCCCTTTCTTCCTTCCTTCCTTCCTTCCTTCCTTCCTTCCTTCCTTCCTTCCTTCCTTCCTTCCACATCTCTTTCCTTTCTGTTTCTATATCTTTTTCTGTCTCTGTGTCTCTCCCTGTCTCTCTGTCTCTTTTTCCCCATTTCTCTCTCTCTCCCTCTCGCTCTCCCCCCCCCCCCCTCTGTCCCTATCTCTCTCCTCTCTCCCCCGCCCCTCTCTCCCTCCCTCCCTCCCTCCCTCCCTCCCTCCCTCCCTCCCTCTTTGGACAGGGGTCTTAAATTCAGAGCCTTGCACTTTTTGCTTAGCTTTTTCAAGACTGGCACTCTACCTCTTGAGTGACACCTCTATCCTAGCTTTTTAGCTGGTTAATTGGAGAGAGTTTCTGGACACTAAAATCACTGGGATTTCCTTCCCAGATTGGGTTTGAACTGAGATTCTCAGGTCTTAGTTTTCGGAGTAGTCAGTAACAGAAAAATGAGCCACCAGTGCCCAGGTATTCTTAAGTAGTACTTGAACTATCATTTTATTCACATAGAATATCTTTTATTTTCTATAGTTTAACTAATAAATAATAAATGCTATTTTAGTCCTATCCACAAACAAAGCCCTAATCATCATTCACAATATTTAATTTTTGATATTCCATGTTCTCCTTTCATGTTTTGCACTTGCTCCAGAGACAGGGCTTAGTATACTGCTAGACAAAACAAATGACACACCAAACAGTAATTTTACATAAAATCTCAAACAGACACTCAACATATTTTGAATTGCTTTTTGTGATCTTACCAGGCACATTACTGTTTCTTAAGAACTACTTGCACGTCTTAAAATTCAATATGTTTTATATAAAAATAGGTCAAAAGCAGTTTTAGTAATTTTAAAAACTTTGTTACTACCTTGCATAACCATCTCTTACAATCTGTGTGGTAGAAATAATCTACTTTGAAACTCAGTTCTTCTACCAAAGTCTTGATAAAAGTATAATATTAAAGCACAGTCTTTGATATCATTTTTTCTTTGGATTATGAATCATCAATTAAAGAAATGCATCTTCTGATAGTTTCATTAATTTAATGCAAAGTTCTGAGACTTCTTCCTGTCTTTAATTTTGACTTTCAAACACTGAATTTTTTAGACAACATCTGTTTTGTTGTTTTTACATTCTACTAGAGCCCTGCCACCTTTTGTGTAGGGTTCTCATGAGACAACTGACAAGAAGCATTCTGACAGTTTATTCAAGTATGGAACATAAGCATGAGGGTGTGTATTGTGTGTTCTGCTCTCCTAATTTTCATCTTTAATTGTTACAACACAGACAGATACTACTGTTAGGGCCAAATGGAGACTGCCAACAAAGAGAGGTTAAGCAACTTCCAAAGATCATACAGCTAGTAAGTATCATCATTTAGGAAGTTTCCTCTGTTAAATTATATTAGGAAGAGAGTTACCTGCAAATTAGAATTTAAGTGAAGGCTAAAGCTTTCCCTTGCAACTTCTCAATGCCTTGTGTCATAATGAGTAACATATTACAGTTACTACGTTTGCTTAAATACTTTCATTACTTGAACAACACATGCATCCAATATAAAACACTTTTACTATGATAATTTTGTATGGAAGAAATTATATTTATTCTCTAGGGACAATACATTTCTTTGTAACATTTGTGCATTTGAGATTCTGGTGTCATAGCTCTTGTCATATTCAGAAACAATGGTATGCGTTCAATCAGAATGTGTAAATACATTTTGAGAATGCATAACTAGTGAAAATACTGAAGGTGATAGAAGAGGAATATTTGGAAAGTGATCTAAGAACTAGAATGCTACCAAGGTTTTGTTTCAAGTAGTTTAATGAAAGCATTTACTGAATCTCCCATCCCACCTTCATTTAATTTCATTTCTATGTAAATCCATCAAGAGATATCAGCAAGGGCCCAGTGTGGCCCATTCTTACAATCACAGCATTCAAGCGATACAAGCAGAAAAATTCAGAGTTCCAAGAAAGCCAGTGACAAATATAGAGACATTATCTCAGAAGGAACAATTGCTCAGGAAGTAGTTCAGTGTGAGATCCCTTGACTAGCATATTTGAGTTTAATCCACAGTTCCATACCAAGAAAATGCATTCGTTAAATAATTATCCAGATAAAGGCATTAAGTGGTTCTAAAATTGTATAAAATTATTTTCTGTAATAATAAGGCACCTTCTATCTGGTGAATATAACTGTAACCCCTCTATACATTAAAATAAAATAAAAAATGGTTTTCTGTTTCAGTTGAAAGATTATGTATTTAAAATGTTTACTTTTCTTATAAATTTCAGCCTTGGTTGATATAAACATTTTACAAAATAATGAAAAATACATCATCTCATATTAGGGCATCCTTGTTAAAGCTATTTTTTGTACTTTGGTGTAATATTAAGTTTTAAATTGATATAAAATTATTTAATACCCTAAAATAGTAAAACTATAGTTAAACTTCCATAAGTGCCCCAACTGCTCCTTCAGAGAATATCAGTAGATAAAAAAATTAATTCTTAGCTCGATTTAATAAGAACTGAGGATTGTCAAAAGTCACATGACCTGGCATTCAAAAGAACAAAGAGGATAAATTTGAGTCTCAATATTCTGATTCCAATTGATTTACTAGTATGCTTTAAAATTTTATTTTACTGTACTGTAGGATGATATACATTTTTTGTTGAACATTTTTACCTCCACCCTGAGTCCCCTTCCACTCAAATTACAAAGTTTATTTCTATTATAGTGTCTCTTGAGTATTCCTGTTGCCTTAAGGGAAGTTCAAGTGCTAATTGGTTTGTCAAAAACTATTCACAAGTCTGGCATGGTGGCTCACACCAGTAATCCTAGCTATTCAATAGGCTGAGAACTGTGGATCACAGTTCAAAGCCAGCTCCGCATTAAACACCATGAGACTCTTATCTTCAATTAATAACTGGAAAATGGGAAGTGGGGTTGTGGCTCAAGGGGTAGGGTGGTAGCCCTCAGTTGAAGAGTTCAGGGAAAATGCCTAGGCCCATGACCAACGGAAAAGAAAAAAAAAAAAAACTATTCACAAAATGCATTCTAGTCAATCATTTGCACTTTTCCCCTTACAACCAGTGAACTTTTCTTCCTTTCCTCCTTGTATTCCATTACTCACCTTCATGACCTCCTTTAATTTCCCGGTAACTCTTGAATCTTGTTTATTTTTTATCATTTATCCCCTTCAAAACATTGAGCCAAAATTTCTGGCTACTTACCCATTCTGGTATTAAACATTTTGAAGTTCTCACTGTTATTTATTTCTGTCTGTATTTGTTAGGTATTTTCTGGCAATGTTACTTGTTAGAATTTCTGAGCATGAGTGATTACTCAACCACCAGCACCTTGAATTGCTCAGACTTTCCATCTCTTTTTGGAATACTTTTTTTCTCTTCTTTATTTCCACTGAGCCCTCACCCAATCACTGCTATCATTTCAGTCTTCTCTAATGTCCTTCTCTCACTCTTTCATCATCTACTCAACCAGCTGTAAATGTCTTCATTGATTTTTCCCAATTATAATTCAGTAGCCCCAAGGATTTCATCTCATTTCACACAGAACCCCAAGAACCCCAAGAATAGAGAAATTCCACATTTTTTGTATTCTACACACACACACACACACACACACACACACACACACACACACACACACACACACACACACTGGAATGCCATGTCATTCTGATTGCTTGATTACTTTTCAGAATCTATTCCTGGTGGGACTTGAAGTTGAAGCAATGGAATAAAAAAGGAATTAGAAATGAATAATCTGAGATTATAAGGCATTGAAGTAATTGCAATTTTGACCCTTACAAATTTGGGTATAAGACCATAGGAGTTATGTTTGAGAAAGTAGGAAGCAAGATGATTGGAAGAATTAAGACATCACCTATCCAAATGTTGGAAAATGTTATGAAATTAATAGATTCATCAAAAAAAAAACCCACAAAAATTTTGCCCCAAGGAATGTTGGAGAGTATAACCAGGAACCAGGAACACAAATTTTCAATGAGGAAGATGGGAGACAGAGATCAAAAGCAATTATGTTAAGCAGAGTTAGTGGACTGTGTACATATATATATATGTATATGTATATATATTTAGAGAGAGAGAGAGAGAGAGAGAGAGAGAGAGAGAGAGAGAGAGAGAGAGAGAGAGAGAGAGAAAGAGAGCGCGCTTCAGTATAAAGGGGGAACAAAGGAAAAAGGAAGGGAAGGGGAGAGGAGGAGGAAGAGGAGGAGGAAGCAGGAGGAGGAGGAGGAAAGAAGAAAGAATGCTCCAGAACTGCTGTTATAGAAGATGAGAAGAAAAATCATCATACCTAGAGGTTATATGAAAACAGAGGACTTCTGGGTAAATATCACATTCAGGACAGCCAATTTCTTTAGAACCTAATGAAAGGTAAAATAGCCTGGCCCAGATATTATTCATTGTCCTAGTTTTTTTTCTGACACAAATTCACAACTATTGATACATCACCCTGAGATATCCTTTATATATGCATATACAATAGCTTTTAAACTTCATAACAAACAAGGGTGTTGTTTCCAATGACAGGCTATAAAAACAATGTAAAGCGTGTTTTCAGCTCTCAAAACTGTATCTTATAGGTCCAAATACAGAAATATTTTTGCCATGTCATACTTCCAGAGTGAGGCCCCCATATCCACAGAAAGATGCTTTTGAAATGTAAAGCATAGTTAGAGAATAGGAAGATTTTTGCACTTGTGCCCTGACCTACTTTTTGCTGCTCAGCTGAGTTTCCATATTTTGGAGTCCAGCATAGTTACTGGTTACTGAAATATCCACTCTGTCTGATTGGTGGCCTTGTTTTCTCACCATGTTTAGATTATTTGTCCAAGTGATTCTTCCTGGAAAACAATTAACATTATTTCCAGTGGGATGTATTGTTGTTTTTGAATGTAGCTGTGCAACCTTGAACACACAAGATTTAATTTTCCCTTAAATTTACATGCTTCAAATATTTGTAAACCAAAATGTTTCTCCTTCAGTTTCTGACACGCTGATTCTGTCCTTGTAAACTATTCCTTTCTTCATTGTAGTTGTTTCATTTGGAATCTATCCAAATAAGCATCATATTTATTCTTCAGGCTAGTCAAAAATTCAACACTGTTCCCAGGATGTGTGTCTCCAAAATGCTGAGACACACATTAATCTGAACTTTAATTTTTTTCTAAATAATGCATAGGTAGGCCATGTTCTTTCCCATCATTTTGTTTTCCATTAAACTTTATTGAAATTTTACTTAATGTTTTCCAATTCTGTATTTAGTATGTTTTATTACTATTTTGTGATGTATGGTCATCTGACATAGATTTTGGAAGAACTTAACTTCCTTTCCCACAAATGAAATTATGCTAATTGTTTTTACAAGTGCTGCCCCTATGTAAAGCTAGCTAATGCTATGCATGAATTCTTACAGCTTTTAATTTTATGTTTGCTTTCTGAGTCTTTTAAGGAAATAAGTCTCTTCTCAAACCCATTCTCTTTATTTGCTTATTTTTTTCTGTTTTATATACATATATATGTATATCTGGCTATCTCCTAATGTTGTCATTTTTGTTCCCTCAAACTCATTCTTCAGCTTAATCTGCATATCCTCAGGAAATCTGGGTTAGATCATCTTATGCCAATAATATATGCTGAATCCAGACAACTCACATACATATGCAGACACACACAAGTGCGTGTTTGTGCACACACACACACACACACACACACACACAAATACCCCTGCCATTATTCTCAACCTATCCTTTCTGTAAAATTTATAGTACCTATTTGTCAATTGTATTGATGTGATCATTCTTTACTTGCCTAGTTATTTTATGTCCTGTGACCAGTATACTGTACACTTGAGGACAGCAGAAAAGACATCTATTATTTCCTTAATGTACATGCAGCTTTTCAGCCAGTTTGTTACTAGTAGAAGACACTCAATTTATATCTATTTCCTGAGCCTATGCATGCATGTATAAATAAGTAAAAAAACAACTTAGTATATAAATCTTTTTTCTGGATTAAAAAAGTGTTCCTTTGATACAGCCATTTATATACCCAATAAATTCTTACCTACTTGATTCACAGATGCATTGACATTGTGGATTATGCTATAAGTAACACATTTTTAAAAGGCAGTAAGTGCTTTAGCAAAGGCAAACTCTAAGAGCTGAATAAATAAATGGCCTAATATTTCTATAGTTGTCTAATTGTGAACACTTTCCAGGAAAGATTAAGGTTTTTATCTTAATTTATCAAATTGCATTCAAATAGTTATGTGTAGGAAACTAGAAAATAGATTTTAAAGTGTCACTTTATTATTGAATTGACTTGTAACAAAAGTGTATCAAAACCATTGATGATATCCATAGTTTTGTCAGGTGGAGGAGCGCATGTAGACTTTTGATTTCTTCTTTGACCCAGTGCCCTGGCAATCTCTCAAACTCCATTAGTAATAACTTTACTTAACCATAGCTAACTTCTTCTTTTCTATCCACAAGACATTCACACCTGCTGAACATAAAGGAGGGAGGAGAGGACTTGGCAGCTGTGTCTGCCCTGAAGCAGAGAGCTTGGAAATAGCTCTGTTTAGAGTTGTTTGTGCAATGACAGTCTGTATGTCACTGCTAACTGCTGTTTATTTCCCCATTAGGCAGACCTACTTCTATCTTCCTTAATGTCTACCTGGTTTGAAAACAATGTATATGCTTGGGACTCCAGCCATTGTGTGACTTCTACACCTACTTTGAAATCTAAAAGGACAGACCTTGCTTGAAATTGTGTAGAGCAACATTTATAAAATCTGATGTTTATTTTCTGTAAGAATTAGATTCTTCATTCTTGTTTTCATATTAGGGGTAGAAGAATGAAGAGAGAAAAGAGGAAAATGGGGTCATGAATTCATTGTATATACCACAGAATTGTAAATATATTGGAAAGGGTGGTTCAAGGGGAGAGAAGATGATGAAGTGGTGACACAGATTAAGATGCATTGTAAACATTAACTGTTTTATGATATTGCAGCCTAAAAGTTAAGGTAAGTAAAGTAAGAGTGGGTTGGAAGGGGTGGGTAAGAATGTAGAAAGGCATGGCATTATTCCAGGTGCACTGTATTGTTCTTTCTTTCTTTTTTCTTTCTTTCTCTTTCTTTCTTTCTTTCTTTTCTTTTCTTTTCTTTCTTTCTTTCTTTCTTTCTCTTTCTTTCTTCTCTCTCTCTCTCTCTCTCTCTCTCTCTCTCTCTCTCTCTCTCTTTTTCTCTATTTCTTTTTTTTTTGTCTGTTGTGGGACTTGAACTCTGGGCCTGGGTGCTGTCCCTGAGCTCTTCAGCTCAAGGCTACCATCCTGTTCCTTGAGCCACCGTGCCACTTCTGATTTTCTGGTGGTTAATTAGAGATAATAGTCTCATGGACTTTCATGCCTAGGCTAACTTTGAACCACAGTCCTCAGATCTCAGCCTCCTGAGTAGCTAGGATTACAGGTTTGAGCTACTGCCCCTGGCTAGGTGCACTGTATTCTTAAACTCCTTAGGGTGAATGGCAATTCTTTTGTACAACTGCTTAAAGATGATAAAAATATTTGAAGAAAATAATTATATTTATCTTATATGTACATATACACAAGCTAAACGAAAACTCCACAATGGCAAAACTTGTCTTTCTGTAGACAAATTGTTTAAATACATAAACATTTTAGGTTTATCTAAATGATTCATACAGTGTGGATTAAAAAAAACTATTAATGTCAGTGAGACACACATAACAGAATTCACTGAGTTAAAAAGATTAGGTCCTGGCTGGGAGTTTGGCCTAGTGGTAGAGTGCTTGCCTAGCATGCATGAAGACCCGGGTTCAATTCCTTGGTACCACATACTTAGAAAAAGCCAGAAGTGGTGCTGAGGCTCAAGTGGTAGAGCTCTAGCCTTGAGAAAAATTCAAGGACAGTCCTCAGGCCCTGAGCTTAAGCCCAAGACTGGCAAAAAAAAAATTAGGTCCTAAAAAGTAAATAAATAATTTTTAAAAAAAATCAGGAATCCTATGTCCTTGTAATTATAGTCCTTTATATTTTAGCCATTGTTTTGTGACTGGCAAGTATAGCCATGTGAGTTTAATCTTAACTTGCCAGCATGATTGGATGTGTAGATGCCTAGATTGCTGAAGAACATTTCTGGGTGTGTCTGTAAAGGTGTTTTTAAGCTCATTCATTTGTAATCTGTAAGAGTAGAAAACCCACACTGAAAGTGAAGCACAATTCAAAAAGCTGTAGGCAGAAGGACAAAATCAGCTCATCCAGGCATTTTCCTCTTTAATTCTGTGTTACAAGGCAATGAACAGGCCTTTTCCATTATGGCATACTGCCATAATGTAGTAACTTACCATTTACCAAGAAACAATGGAGGCAGGCAATTATGTATGTCAAACTCTGACTCTGTGAGCCAAAATCAAAGTTTTTTCTTTTAAATTGTTTCTCTGTGATCCTTGTTACACCCCACAAAAACACTGGCTGGCCCAGGAGTCTAATGTCATTATTCGGCCCCTGGATGCCTTAACTTCCCAGCATCATTTGTTGAAAATAACATCCTTTCTCTAATGTGTGTTCTTAGTGCATATTAAAAACTCAATTTAGTATTGATGGTGAGGTTTACTTCTAGGATTTCTATTCTGTTCCATCGAAATGTATGTCTGCTTGCATGGCAATACCATATTGTTTTTTCTTTTTTCTTTTTCTTTTTGTTTTTTTGTTTGATTGTTTTTGTCAGGATAATGTATAGAGGGGTTACAGTTATATTCACCAGATAGAGGGTGCATTACTTCTCACACATTGATATCCGTTCTTATGTTTTTGTCCCCATTTCCCTCCCCCAACTCCCTCCCCTCATTTTTCCCCTCCTATTTCAAATAAACAAGTAAACATCTATATAATATATCAGGTAACAAAATGGGATACTGTAACAATATGAGATTAACCAAAGGGCAACACAAGAGAAAAGAGAAAAACATAACACATAAAGAATAACAGTCACTTATAATTAAGCTCTTGTTTCCATGTCCTGGAGGTCCATTAATTTGGCCTCATTCTGTATGGCTTTATGTATCTAGGGTGTGAGCTATTGTAATCCTTTGCTGTCATTCACTCACCATACATGTTTGGTCCTTTACTTGTCTTTATACTCCTATGAATGTGTTAGTTTTATTACTAACGTAATATGTTTCAATAATTTTTTCCATATGGTTATTTTGCTTTTTTTTCCATTTTTTTAGCTATTGCAGAGAATGATAATATAGAAAGTCTTACAGAAATCTTTTTAAATTCACAACATACATATGATTTCACTTCTCTTTTGTGAGATCCAAGGAATAGAATCATAGTAGATTGATTTGAGGAAAAGCTGATCTTTAATACAATTATATGCTTGTTCTCTCCATAAATTGTATCATTCTCCTAACTCCCCACAATATTCACTGTCAATTTTTGATTATAGCTATTCCAATGAGTGTTATATGTCCTCTCACTAAATTTTAAATTTTATATTCTTTAGTAGGTAAGGATTTTTAGCACATTGTCATGACTTAATTATCATTCATGTTTCCTCTCTTGGGAAATGAAGTGTCCAGTCTTGTCTAAATATTGTTTCATTTTGTTCACTTGGAGGTGGGTGAAGTTTATTTTAAAAAGTTTTATAAATATTAAGACTATATTTTTTTCAAGTAAATTTAGATTTGGTTGTTTAGTTTTAGTTTATACTGTTTGTTTCCATTTTTTTTTACAATTTGCTTCTTGATATTCTCTTTGTGAATAGCATGATTTGATATAGCTATTTCTAATTCTGATATAATGAAAGTGTTGAATCAATATTTTTTCTTAGATAATAAGGGCCACTTATTCCAGTAGAATGGTGTCATTCACTACAATAATTTTACTTCTGTCTTAGTTTACACCTGAACTAATGAGATTTGCTATTAAACAAATCAATCCAAAACTATCAGTTATCGATCTTTTCTGTTACAACTAGTTTTATGAGTTAACTTAGAAAAGTACAAAATAAAACTTAGAAAAATACAGAAGAAACCTGTATAGATAGGTAATTTTATTTCTGAGCTATTTCTTACTGGTACATGTTTAGTGTATCAGAAATATTTAATATGCTAACATGCTCCTGTGAACATTTTGAGAAAGAATTCTTGAACAAACTTACTAAAATTGTAAGACATTCTAGATAAATTATGTTTCCATTTTGCAAGATAATTAAACATATGCTTTGGTTATTGGAAAGGAATTGTGTTTTTCTTGCTTGAGAGACTTATTAGAAGTATATTTATACTTACTGTCTCCTCCATTGATTTGGATATATCACATATAATTAGAGTGAACACTGAAAATTTTGTTTTTCCACACAGCACTCTGTTGTGAGATTTCCCTGATCTGTATACCAAGTTCTCCTTTGATATTTTCTTTTCCTTTTCAGTGTTTGCTAAGTCTTCAATTAGGTCATGACCATTCTAGAGGTTATAAACTATACGAGTGATAGCATCGCTTATTCCCTCTTTACCAAAACTAGAAAATGGTTAATAAAGGGCATTTGATTTATAAACTCAATTTGTATTGGGATAGGGGACAGTGAAGCCATGACATTATTTCCAAGCTTAAAATTCCATAGCCTTCAGATTATCATTCTTTGACATAGAGATTTTATGAATTCTAATGAAATTTATTAAACTCAGGGATGGCTGTTTAATAGTTGTTTCTATGAGAAGGGGTAGCAATGATTGTTAAGTAATGCACTTTCTATCTGGCGTTTATAATGTAATCCTTCTATCAATTACAATAAAAAAGTAAATAGTTGTTTCTCTCTTTTCTCTCTTACTTCTGTGAAGTCCAAATTATTGGAAATCAATTATAGTCTCAACTATTAAGTTGAACTCACAAGTCCTGTTCCTTAGTCCCATGAAATTATTTTCTCTTCTATTAGTACTCTTCTTGCATCCTAACTTTTCTATTCTTTG
Source organism: Megascapheus bottae (assembly GCF_031878675.1). Lineage (NCBI taxonomy): Eukaryota > Metazoa > Chordata > Mammalia > Rodentia > Geomyidae > Megascapheus > Megascapheus bottae. The sequence goes on from NC_143512.1 coordinate 35,977,553, forward strand.
GGTTTGATTTTGTCCCATTTTAACCATTTTTTTCCTCGAAAATTCAATCTGATGAAAAGTCATTAGCCTTATCATCACTTCAGGCATGAATGGTATATTTCAGCCTTTAAGTCTTAAAAATACAGTTTAATCACTGCAATAAGAACTCATTTCCAAGATATAAGCTTACAGGAATGCATAACTCATGAAACTAGGATATCAGAATTCCATAATGGCAATTATAATTACTGTAATATATAAAAATGATAATTATAGTAAATGGATTCATTCTTGTTGATCATAATATTAAAAGAGAGTAGTTAAATTGAGTGGACTACATGTTTAATGACCGAAACCCAGCTCTCCCAGAGTCTCTGTTCCATTCTTATTCTTTTAGTCATGTATAGTTACTTGATGCCATAATGTGTTTTAATTGCTGAATGAACTTATTTATCTCTGCTTGTTCATTCACAGAACTATTTTGTTTCACATTCTTTCTTTTAAAATGCTAATAGCATGCCTTTAGTTTTGATCTTTGTTGTCAAAAGTTTATAAAATAGCCACAAGGTGAACATTTTGGTTCTTGTATTTCCATTTTCTCAATCAATTTCATGTTGCAACCTCACCATGCATAAGCTATGTGTACCCTGTAAAACACATTGTTAACACTGGAGACTTGAATTTGTCATTTCATAAACACAATGGCATATTTTAGAAATAAAAGTTATATTTGATATTAGTGATTATCAGTATAATAAATTATTAATCTACTTAAACATTTTACTGAACAAGTTTAGGGCAAAAGTTAAGTATTAGAAAGAAAACCTTGCTATATAATATTTAATATATATAATATAAACGTTAGCCCTTAAAATATGGAAGGACCTCCAGGATACAGAAATAAAAGCCATATATTGAGTGATTGTTGTCCTTAATGCACTATGTTATCTCTCACCTCTTTTGCTGTCCCTTGGTTATCTCATATTGTTACAGTATTTCACCTTGTTATCTGATATATTGTATATATGCATTTTTGGTTATTTGAAATTGGATAGGGAAGGGTTTAAAACAAGATGAGGGGCGGGGGTGGGGTGAGGGAAATGGTGACCAAAACATGAGAAAGGGTATCAATGTTTGTGAAGTAATGCACCTTCTATCTGGTGAATATAATGTAACCTTTCTATTAATTGAAATAAAAAAATACATGGGAAAAAAGACAGAAAGAGACAGAGATAGTGAATTATTTCTGTTAACAGATAAGGATGCTGTTTAAGATTTAATATAGTTTTTATAGAAAAAAATATTCTCCCAGTAAAGCTCATTCTTTTTCTTTGCAAATGATTTCACAACTGTTCAAGAGATATTTTAAAACCATTACATACACAGGAGGAAAATGAGTGTCAAGTATTTTATATCATATTTATTTTAACACAAAATATTTTCTAAGCTTCATACTTATCTAGGTCATTACATATAATGAATGTTGAGAGATATTTTACTTGCTACACTAACAATATATAATGTAAAAAAGACAAAAATAGTCACCGTTCAAGTTATTCAACTTTTTACAGCACAGTATCAGGAAACAATTATAAAAGTGAATGTCTGGCTCTTTCGGTGTCACTTCTGTGCATCTGCATCACAACACTTTGGTCCACATATATTCAGTTATATATTTCCTAGTATTGTAGTTTTATATGTTATTGAAACACTACCCTTATTGGTCATTGAAGCTCATACACTGTTATGAAAATGACCTCTTTGGGACATAAAGGCAGGAGAAGATGGATCAAATCATTGGAAGTCATGTGTATTTCTAAAATGCAGTATCTACTTACAGTGTATTATTTGAAACTAACCTCCAAACCATAAAATTCCAAGGTACACTAAGGATAATTACTGCGTATGCAGAATATTCCTTGGCTTTGTGGAGGATTCATGTGATTAATGTAAGTTTTCTTCTGGGTATGACTACTGATTCAGCAGCTCCTGCAAAAAGTGAAACAGATACTCTACCATATTGCCTAGTGATTCATAAAAAAATCCAAACTCAGAATCATTAATACAGTAATAAGCATTAAATAATATCATTAGTCAAATAGAAGATTATATGGGAGAAGAAAAGATAAAGACACATTTATTTGACTGTAACAGAAACAAAAATTGTTTCCCAAAGATATCCACAGCCCAATCCTATACAAAAAGGATTTTGTAGATCAAATCAAGAGTTTTGAGATGAGGACATTGCTAGATTACATGTTGGCATAACATTGTTAAAAGGCTTATAAGTAACTTGGCCCAGGTGGCTCAAGCCTGTAATCTTAGCTACATAGGAAGCTGAGATCTGAGGATCATGGTTCAAAGCCAGCCATGGTTTGAAAGTCCTTGAGACTTTTATCTCTAATAAACCACCAAAACAGCCAGAAGTAGAGCTGTAGCTCAAGCCATGGAGTGCCAGCTTTGATGAAAAGATGCTCAGGAATCGCATCTAGATCCTCAAATCAACCCTCAGCTCCTCCCTCCTCCCTCCTCCCTCTCCATAAACAAATGCTTTTAAGTGAAGGGTGGAGGTGGGAGAGTCAAGAAGGAGATGTTATGATAGAAGCAATCAAAGTAATCATTGTGTTAAAGACTGGAGTTTGCAGATGGAGTAGGAGGAAAAAGGTCAAGAAATGCAGACACGCCTTTAGCAGAGGGGAAAGGCAAGAAATAGATACTTTACCAGACTATGGATAAATGAATAGAGTCCTGTGGCTATCTCGATTCTTGTTCACTGATGGTCACTTGTGTTCTATAGAAATGAGGGAAATTTTTTGGTTGTTTTAAAATATTAAATGTATACATAATTTGCTATTCCAGCAATAAGGAAACTAAGGCACTAATTGGTGAAAGAACATAGTCTCATATAAAAAATCTTCACCATTTTTTTGTTGTTGTTGATTGTGGGACTTGAGTTGCTCTGGACCTGGGCGTTATCCCTGAGCTCTTCAGCTCAGGGATACCGCCCTACCCCTTGAGGTACAGGGACACTTTTGGAGATAAGAATCCTTGGTCTTTAGTGTCTGGCTTGACTTTGAACCACAATCCTCAAATTTCAGCCACCTTAGAAGCTAGGATTACAGACATGAGCCACCCTGCCCAGCTTTCACCATTCTTTTATACTGCAATTTTCTCTGCTGTTCAAAGTTATGAAAATAATAGCTTTCCATGGTTTTATGTGATTGGTTATGAAATTCTAAATACTTACTGTGTGATTTCATCCAAACAATGCATTTCACCATGTGTTTATAAATTTATTGAAAAGACACTATGGAAGTAAATTGTTATAGCTCTAGTGTTAGCATATTTTCCTTGGTTTTAATGTGGAAGTATACTACCCATCAGTTTTGTAACTTAGTTAAAAATGAACCTTTGAAGGTGAGTATGTAATTATTATACTTAAACACTGTTTTGTTTAAAATTGCTAGAGATAAATGGGCCATCTGCTCTGATTTGTAAGCATGCAATTTTTTTTCTTAGAGATCTTTACATGTATAATACTCATTTTAACAGCATTTTATAGGTGATTTTTAATTGGTGTTTTAAAATATGGGGTAATAGCCAGGTTCTAGTGGCTCAAGCCTGTAAACCTTTCTGCTAAGAAGGCTGAGATCTGAGGATCTCAGCTCAAAGTCAGCCCAGGCACAAAGTCCATGTGACTTTTATCTCCATTTAACCCCCAGCAAAGTGGTATTGGTGTTATGGCTCAAGGAGTAGAATGCCAGCCTTGAGCTGAAGAACTTAGAGACAGTGTCCAGAGAGAGAGAGAGAGAGAGAGAGAGAGAGAGAGAGAGAGAGAGAGAGAGAGAGTAATAATGAACCTGAGATGTGAGAATGAGATAAAATTTCTTTCCAGGAAATGAAAGTTCTTATGATGTAATCATTATATCATTATATGAAATATAGAATACATATCTATAGTACATATATTGACTGTATTCCACACTGATTTAGAGAATAACCATACGTGAAATGTAACTGAACTTACAATGTAGATTTATTTTTAAGCTGCCTTTCCATATGATAGTAACCTAATTGTCATAAACTTGCTGGGAATTTGACAATTTATTTTTAATTGCTGATTTTATTTTTTATGTAAAGGTGATATACAGAGGGGTTGCAGTTATATAAATCAGATAATTAGAATATTCCTTTTTTTTAACAGTGTCACCTCTTCTATCATGTTTTTCACTCCCGACCTCCCTCTATAAGTGGTAGAGTTCAGAGTCAATATAATTGAATATCACTGCTGAATAAGGCCACCCCTTCTCTTTGTGCTTCCCCTTCCCCTCACCAAATCAGATAAACTTACTTACAAGATAACAGGTATTGCAATAAAAACATTCACCAACAAAAGGGCAAAAGCAGACAAAAAAGAAAACCCACAAAAATTAAAACAAGAAAATCTCCTGTTTTGTTTCCTGGAGTTCAATTCAATAAGTCATTCTGTATGATCATATGCATATAGCTATTGAGCTTTGGTGATTTTCACCTAAGAATATCTACCTCTGGTCTCAGTGTGTGAATGTTTAAGAGTCCTGGTTAACTTATATTGCTCAAGTTTAATTTTTTGTCTCTTACTATCTATTATATTTACTGGAGCAATTATTAATTGGTTCTGATTTCCTATTAGGAGAATTGACAGAAAATATAATTCTTAAAGTCTTTACTATTTTGAGCCAAATATTTTGTGAGATAAACACACCAAATTTAATTATGACAGTATGTAAGTATCCAAATTTTGGAGCTAGAATTCTGGATTTAGAAAATAGGATATTTTATTTACTATATGTAGCATAGAGTTACTTAGCCTTTCTGTGTCTTATTTTTCTTTTTTGAAGAAAAAGAAAGAGCAGCATGTACCTGAAAAAGATTTTACATAGATTAAATTAATACTGCTACATTCTGAACAGTACCTGGACCATAGTAAATTAATTAAGTTATTCAAAAGTATTTGATATATGTATATATAAAATATTCGTCATGTAATATTAAAAGCAAATATATTTAAATTAAATATGGTAGATGACTGCTCATAAATAATACGAATTCGTTAAAAATATATAACCTTTATTTGTTCACATGGAAGCATGTATGCATGGAGAAAATAGGTCACGTATCAACACAAGTGTACAGTGCTAGTTTATTTCATGTGCATACCTAGAAATATGAAGAGAAATATCCCATTTGGAAATGGAAAATTTGTAATAATTTTGTAATCATGTTTTTCAAAATAATGGACTTTATATGCCACAAAAATGTATCAATAGTAAGTCACAAAACATTTCTTTCTTCAGTAACTAATTGTTTGCTTTTGGAATCAGGTTAAGTGTATTACTGCTTCTGGTTAGCTTTTGACTTATGAAGCTAGCAGACTTTGTCAATTAAGTAATTACAGGCATCCCCCACTTGTAGCTATAAAAGGGAAAATCAAGCTGTGGCAGGTTGTGCAGGGCCAAAGAACATAGGTGGACAGACTGTCACTAATTAGACTCTTTTGGACTGAGTTTCCCACAAAACAAAGCTGCAGAAATAAGTGGTACCTTCTGCCCAGGACACTTGTACATCTTAAACAAACTATTATTCTTGATAAATAATAGCAGTGAGATGTTTCAAGATTGTGGATTGAAATTAAAAGACTATTTATATTACCTAATCAAGTGGAGGAAAGGGGGGATTATATGTCAGTTGACATGTTATGTTTTAATCATCAAAATAAAATATATGTTAAATATTATATATTATGTATACTATATTATATTTTGGATATATAATATAGTATATTGTGTATATAAGTAATACAACATAATATATTATGTATATAATATATATATACATATATATACATATATATAACATATATATAACATATATATGTTAAATATTTTATATATTTTACAATAGATAATAAAATAATTTTGTATAATGACATACTTTATTTAATAAAAACACAGATTTATTTGTTAAAATAACAATTGAAAAGCATGTTTTATGTCCATAATATAATAGGTGCTGAAATAAGATCTTGATTTAATGAAATATGAAAATATTGCAATTGTAGCATTATAATTCTTTTTAATTCAATAGGTGCTAAGCACTTTGAAAGTTTTAGAGAATTTTCTGGGTGCCATGAGGAAAATGAAATTGAACACATTAGAAAGTCATTAATTATATATTTTAACTTCTGTCCCTTTAATCCAAAGAGATGTCAATCCCAAATTTAAAATATTTTGATATCTGAATACATTTTTGGTTGTTTATTATTATTTTGTTTTTGTTTTGATGAAAAAGAGTACACATAAAATAAATACATTGTAAAAAAGAAAAGTTAGGTGAGAATTTTTTATATTAGTAAAAGCAAAAAGAATTATGAGAAGTTTTAATAATGAAGACTAAAATAATAGGCCATCTTTTAATATATTTTGCTGCACACACATCATTACTGCTTACCTGTGTCCCTTAGGCACTTTATTTGTGGTGCTCATGTGCTACCAGCACTCACTTTATTTCTGTGCTTAAAATGTTGCTCTGCACAAATACAATGAATGATGGGCAATCAGCATCCTGTGGACTGGCCATCGTGCAATGACTGAAAGGGTCTAGTGTTTAGGTGAATCAGTTTTTAGTTTATGGAGGTTTAATTGGATGAAAGATTATTTAAGGTACCCACGTTATTCTCCCCAGCAGTAACATAACCTCACCAGCCACTCCCTTTTATTCCTGACTTTTCTCTCCACCTTCACTGCTTTTGGTACTTGACTTTGAAGCTGCTATATTTCTGGGCCATTTTTGGAGAAGATTCATGAGAAGACAAAACAGGAGCAGGGCATAATGAGAGTGTTGGTCTCATTTGTTTGAAATAGTAGTGCCTATCTTTACTTTTTATATTAGCAGGTGCAAAAAACATCTGAAAGCTACCTATAAAAAATACTGACTCCTGTGGTTGGGAGTTTGACCTAGTGGTAGTGCTTCCTAGCATGCACAAAGACCCAGGTTCGATTCCTCGGTACCATATACATAGAATAAAAGCCAGAAATGGCATTGTGGCCCAAGTGGTAGAGTTGTAGCCTTGAGAAAACCCAAGGAGAGTGTTGAGGCCCTGAGTTCAAGCTCCAGGACTGGCAAAAAAATACTGACTCCTTTCAAAATAGAAGAGACCATGATGCCTTTGGCGAATGATTAGTAATAGTGAGACACATCTCAGCCCTTCAGGAAACTGTCGCTCAGCATTGTGATAGAAAAGGAACAGGAAGGTTATTTATTATTTCTGGAATTTGTCTCAATTATGATCAATCCACATATCCTTAGAAATTAATATGTTATATTTGAGATTATAGGAGCAAGGCATATATATATGTATGTGCGTGAATAAGATTATAAAAGGGTGTGTAAATCAGATTAAATACAAGTCACCTGTGGTTATTTATTATAATCAATGATGTGATTATGAAAGCATGATGATGAAATAAAAATTAAAGTGAAATGTTACTGGAAATATCAATTAAGTATTTTTAAAGGTAGATACGCATTTCTTCTTTCTGGGTATTCAGATTTTGTCTTTTATTTATGATACAAGATGAAATTTTTTAGAGTGGGGTGATTAACTTTCTCAATAAGAAAGATAACATAACTTTCACAATAAGAGAGATAACATTAGAGTCTTTTATCCAATGAGATGTGAAGGGCTTATGTATTTTCCTTCCTGCTTGTACACTTAGTGCTGCCTGGGATAGAACCTTCAGACAGGCAATTATACCACAGTTTCTAGCTACCAAAATGTGTATAGGTAAAGAAGCCAATGCTCATTTTGTAGCTTGTATTTCTGAGATACAACTCAAAAAACTTACAATATTCTCTCCATCTATTTTTGTCAGGGCTTTTGAGAACAAAACTAGAAAATTAAGTTTTGTTTAAGCCCAAAAGGGAATGGATTCTGTCATAATTGATATGTTCCTGTTTTATACATAGGAAAATCTAAAAGCTTAATAGTGCCATCAGAATTCAGTCTCTCTGAATCCCTCGATTTTTTGTATGTGGTTCATATTCATATAAACTCTCTTCTTATAGCACCAGACAGGCAGCTTAGCCTTATTAAGCTTAGTGGATTCAGAATCAACTGCAGAGTGACAAAAGTCCTACAATAAGCTCCATTGGTTATGATGTACTGGTGTTCCTTTCTTCCTCATTGCTTTACAACAGTCATTTAAAAGTGATACTGGTCACATGCTTGCAATCCTAAGGACCCAGGAGGCTGACATCTGAGGTTCGAATAATCTTGCTATAGTTTTTACCCCAATTTAAAATGTAAGCTCATGTTAAAAAAAGTAATTTCTAAGTACCAAGATTTACATGCTGAGAGTTTTCTACTTTTTAAAAAACCTTTTCTACTTCAAAAGGTGAGGAAGATATACATCAGGTCTCTTAAATGGGTCCAGTTTAAATCATCCCACAATACTTTTTCAATTACACTTCATTTTAGTTGTTGAAATTTTCTAGTGTATACTTGGTCATGAATCAGTCTTGAAAATATAGAAAAATAGAGCTGTATTTCAGGAGAATTTTAAGTTAATTATGAGAAGATAGGAATATTTTTGACAGAGGATCAATAATACATTTATCCACTGATATTACTGTGAATCCTGCTTTAGAATAGTAAAATTCTATGTTAAAGACAGGTATATAAACAAACACTTATGGCAGGCAGATGCTGGTGGCTCACTTCTGTGCTGCCAGTTACTCAAAAGTCTGAAACTTGAAGGATCACAGATCGAAATTAACTCAGTCAGAAAATCCTAACAGATGCCATTTTCATCTCCAATTTTAAAAAATCAAGTAAAAAAATCAGTCTAGGGGCTTGGGTCAAGCAGTAGAGGACCAGACTTGAACAAGGAGAACAGAGGAACATGAGGTCTTTGATTTCATATGCCAGTAGTGGAAGAAAGAGATAGGCAGGCTCACAACAAATTAGTAGATAATAAACACAAGGAAAATATACTTTTGTTTTAAAAATAGTGTGTCAAATTTTAAAAGATATCTTCATTTACAAATGAATGCAAAATTTCTGAGGTTACCTTCATTATAAAAGTTCAGAAGTCTGAAATGAGGAGGAAACAACAAAAAGCAGGGAATTACATGCTAGCAACCAGCTTGGATCAAAGTCATTGAATTACACTGAAGTGTAATACTGTGCCATCAGAAAAGATAGATGACCCAACACACTAAGATTGACATGCTTAGGTACATTCAAATACATGAAAGCCTTATTTTGTTGTAGGAAACAAGAGCAACACTGGTTAATCAATTTTATTGACAAAATTTCTTTGGAAGAAAAGAAATCAATTAACTCCTCTCAGATGAGTGGGGTTCATAGACATTTTGAGATACTTCCTTTATTCAAAAACAAAGAAAATGCTAGTATTTTTGTAAAATATTCAAGAATCGTGTAAAGAAATAAAAATTATGTGTTGATAACTGAGTTACTCCATTCTGAATTTCTAGGAAGAAAATGAATTATTCAAATAAATCATTGTTAAATATATATCCAGTTAAGGTACAGGTGCATTTGGATAGAAAATATATTTAGGTGTTGAATCTTTCATATTATGTCAGAATTTTATTAGTGGTAAAAAAATAAAGGCATTCAACAGTTACATCTGTGTTTTGTTGGCCACAATTCTGATCCTAGCTGCTACAGAGGCATATGTAAGAGAATTTTAGCCTAAGACTGGCCCTGGCAATTGCAAGACCAATTTAAAGAAAACAAACAACAATAACCAAAAAGAAAGAAAAGTCTTGAAAAAGTTCAAAACCCTGTTTGCCTTTCTCATTAAAGAAAATCTGAAATCTAGGGATATCCCAGGCTAGGGATATGACAGAAGTAATTCATTTTTGCCTAAAAAATACAAGGCCCTAAGTTTGATCCTCAGCACCACTAAAAACATAATAATAATTATTCCTTAATATTTATAGATGATTGTTTTTAGGACCAGTGAGTAATGAAATTCAAGGATGTTCTAGTTAATTCCTTTTGTAAAGTAGTGTTATAGCTGCATAGAATATATGATCTCCCATATACCTAAAGTCATGTCTACATTACTTATAGTTACTAATATAATGTATTTTCTAGGGAAATAATCATTAGACCATATTTGTAAAGACAATGAAAAGGAGATGTCACTTATATGTGATTAGTATTGCTACAATTTATTTCTTAGAATATTTTCAATTGGTTTCTGATTGAATCTACTAAAAAGCTGACTAAAGCTGACTAAATTTATGAATTTGCTGGGTAGACTCCCTTTCAGATATATTGGTTTGCTATGGAGATGAAAAAGTTTCTGTATGTCCTCAAAAGGCTTTGCATTGATTGTGTGGATTTTATTATCAAATAATATGGGCAATTGAGGCCACACATTAATTTTATAAAATTATCATAAAATGTTTAATAGAAAACCACTAAGAAACCTTATCTTTTATGTTATGAAAAAATAATGTTATGATGTTTAAGTTCTATCATCAACTGAGACACCATTTTAATTTTCAGAGATGTAGAGAGTAAAGCCTAGTTAAATTAAATACTTTGTTTCATATTATGAGCTGGTGCATCCCTTGGCTCTTGACAAATTCAAGGTATTATAAATAGGGACTCAGCGGTTTGAAACAAGCTATTTTGTTCATTTATCTGTACAGAGCTGAGTTCAGCTCTAAACTGGGCCCAGACACTAGTAGCTCTTCTTCCTGTTTTAGGGTATTTGAGGTTAAATTCAAAATATAATTTGAGATTATATTGGTTTATGCAGTCTTTTTTTTCATAAAATGATTTTTCTACAAGTGTGAGCTATATCTGAAATCAACCTCATTATGCATATAAAATTCATGCTCATATCACACATGCTTGTAATTGTTCAAACAAATATAAATCAGATTAGGCAGATATAATAAGAATGAGTCTTTCATAAAGATTGTATCTTCAGTCTTTTTCTTGTTCCCAAGCATTAGTAGTGTAGAGTGGAGGTTTCTTATATAGTTGACTAAATGCTATTATTAGTAAAGGAGAAAATGAAGACCAATGTAAGCATTAGTTTATGTAAATCTAGAGATAACATTTAATTATGTTTCTACACATGCATATTTGACAACAATGTTCAGATCAATAATAGGTAGAATAGTAGATAATGATAACAGATAGATGGCAGATAGATAAGCATATAATGATATACAAAACATACATAAAAATTTAAGGCACATTACAATAAAAAATAAAAAATAACAAAGTTTAAATCAATAAAATACAATCAAATAAAAAGCCTTTAAGGAAGCTTAGACAGATATGCCAAGCAGAAATGAAAATCCATTCTTGTGAAATTGTATGTTTAATAGCCTCATATGTTATTGTAACAGGAAAAGAATAACTTCTGTGCTGAAGATCACTGATTACTTGTTTACTTTTAAGTTAAAAGTAATAACTCTTTGCTACAAATTAAGTGTAGGCACCATTACAGAGGAAACTACTTTCTTCATGATGAGTCATCTGTACCATGACCAAAAATAGTTACACTGAATATGGAAGCTGAGCATAAATATAGTCACTTAGAAATGTTTAGGTAATATAAAATAAACTCTATCTGGCACCAGAGAAACAATTTTAATTCCCCATTAGATATGAACTACATTCTATGTGTACTTCTAGAGGTATTCTCAAGATGTGAATATTCCTCTGGTTTCCAAAAAAATGCCTTAAAATACACAAGCACACACACATACATTTATAGCTAATTTTGGTCACGACAGAATAATCAGATTTTATTTGTTACTTATAATTCTAAATTTGGAAATATATCTCTCATTTGAAACTTGTGAAAATATCCCACTCAGTTACATCCTACTTAGAAATAGGGGTTCTGTGAGGTATCAGTAGCTCATGCCTATAATGCTAGCTCTTCAAAAGCCTTAGATCTAAGAATCACAGTTCAAAGCTAACCCCTGCAGACAAGTCCATGACACTTATCTTTAACCACCAAAAAGTTAAAAGTAGAGTTGTGGCTCAAACTTTTCAACCTTTAAAAACATCTATTTGAAATAACCAAATACAAATAAATCCAATATATCAGATAACAAAGTGAGATACTGTAACAATATGAGATAACCAAGGGACAGCAAAAGAGATGAGAGATAACATAGTACATTAAGGACAACAATCATTCATTATATGGCTTTCGTTTCAATATCCTGGAGGTCTTTTCAATTAGCTTCATACTACATGGCCTTATGTATCAAGGTTTTGCTCTATTGCAGATCTCTGCTAGTAGAGCCCACGGTTTCTACTCATTATGCCAAATGAGGGAAACCATTGAGCCTAAGTTCCTTTGAGTCTGGCTTACTTCACTTAATATGATTTTTTCTAAGTCTTTCCATTTCCTAACAAATAGGGTGATGTCAGATAGGGAAGGGGGGAAAACCAGGAAGAGGGGGTGGAGGGGAGGGTAATGGGGACCAAGACATGTGAATGGGTATCAATATATGTGAATTAATGCACCTTCTATCTGGCAAATATCATGTAACCCTTTTATTAATTACAATAAAAATATATAAAAAAATCTATTTGAGATTTATGAGATTATATTTCAGTCCAATGGGAAAAAGATGAAATACATCCTTAGCATGGGCTTTACTTTTAAATCAATTAATTAATAAGCATGTAATTTTATTTTTTGTCCACCAAAGGACTTGGACTTTGGGCCTGGACTCTGTCCCTGAGCTGTTCAACTCAAGGCCAGTTTTCTACCACTTTGAGCCACAGCACCACTTCTGGTTTTCTGATAGTTAATTGAAGATAAGCGTCTCTTGGACTTTTCAGTACCTGGACTGGCTTTGAACAGTGATCCTTAGATCTCATCCTCCTGAGTAACCAGGATTACAGGCATGAGTTACCAATGCCCAGAAGTAATTTCTTTTTAAAATTAATGTATGTTACTCATAAATGTCAAATCATTCAGGACCACAGCTTAAAGACTAAGGTGAACTGTGGGTCACTGGATTGTGTCTGGCTGGCAACGAAGTAAGTTTTGGTTAGTGTTATTTTTCATGCACTGAAATATTTTTGTACATGATTAAGACTTTGTGTCCTATTACATGGTTCAAATTTGTTTTATGACTCTGTCTGAAAATGTCTAGATTAATGGGCCCTACTTTTTAAAAAAATGCCACAAACATATTTTATTTCCCAGAAAATCATGCTGTGTGACAAAGTTAAGGGCGCACAGTTACCACAGGCTTATTTAAGAGTGAATACAATATATTCATATGCATTTTCATCATAAAAAACCCATTATCTTTCTAAGGTAGGTTGGTTATTTCCCTGTGTCTGAAGAGGAAACCGAAACTAATGAAGAGAAACATTGACTCCCCAAACATATGATCAGTGGCAAAGAAGTATTCACATCTTCAAAATAAGTCTAGACTATTAGCTAGAATGTTGATCTAAAAATGCAGATTGTAGTAAATGAAGTGATTGTTTGATTTCATGTTAATCCAAAATACTGTGTGGAAATCCTTTCACACTGTGACTCTGTGTGGCAGACTGCCTTGCACTCATGAGAGGCAGACCTTGATATGGTTACTAAATGGGCTTTTTCCTGTAGACACCTTCAGGGAGCCTTTATAGCTCTTTCTGCAGATCAGCTCACATGGCCAGTATCCTACTGGGGTTCACAAGGAAAAAAGACTCACTGAGGATTTCTGATACTGAGACATTCAAGACCTCTTCCCAATTCTGATACAACTAGGAGGTTTATTTCTATGAAAAACAATGAGACTTCTTATAAAATTCTTATTTAATTTGTAATAACATTTTTTTAAATTTTTTGTTATCTTTATCATCATACATAGGGGCTATCTTTTGATAAAGCAGTTTATGCATACAATGCCATCTTGATCCATGTCACTTGTTTCAATATTCTTACCTATCCCTCCTCTATCCACTTTTTCATTTTCTCTTTGTAATTTATGGGATATGCATTGAATTTTTGAGTGCATTTTAGCCCACTTCTCCTCTTTATTACACTATCTTCTCCTCTTAACTCCACCCTCTCCTTTTCAAGTACCCATTTTCTGCTGTGTATTTTGTTGACTTTGTCTGACTTTGCCCTTCTAAGGATTTACACTGTGTTCTCTTTTGACTCTCTCCTATCAGTTAATACATTTATATACACTTGCATACCACCCAACATATTAGCTTATATATTTATAAGATAATTCTGTTAATATTCTTTTATGTTCTCTGACATGAAAAATAAAGTGAGCATGGATTTAAATGTCTTCTGACTCTAAATCTTCTCAAAATTTTATTGCTCAAAAATTCACATGAACCATATATTCATCAGTGGCAGGTTAAAACATTTATAAATTAACATATATATAAACATATCCAGAGCAAATTTTTATGAAAATGTAAAAATATTTAGAGTAAATGAAAAGTAAGACTTTCTGAGATCCTTTAAAAATAAAGGTTCCTATCATGCTGCTCAGGCATTAAGCTTTTATTATTTTTCCCAAGTACATGAAATTCACTAAAATTGTCTGCCAAATTAACCATTAGATGAAATTTTCTGAAAGAGGATAGAAATTTGAAATCTATAAACTAAAGAGCACAATTGGCAGCAGTCTATGGCACAAGATTGTTTGACTGAGATTGCTTGGTTCCTTGAATTCAAGAAAATCTCCCTTTTGATTCCAGTGCAATATTTCAAGAAAAAAGTACCTCATCTTTCCCATATGGCCTAATACAAGTACATTCCTCTTCCACACAGGAATCAGGACCACAAAAACTGTCTACTTCTATGCTTTAGGAGAGGGCAAAATATTTTGTATACATAGTAAAATTGGAATGTAAGCATCTTTTTCTTGTTTTACCTACCAAAACTAGAGACTCATCTTAGCTATTCAATATGCTGAGATATGAGGATTCCAATTTGAATCTAGCAAGACAAATCCTTGAAACACTAATCTTACCAACAAAATGTTAGTTGAGGCATGGCTCAAGTGATGGGTGAGGGTCTTGAGCAAAAAATCAATAAATGGCTCAAAAACTGAGTTCAGTGCCTGGTACTGGCACACATTCAAGGGGAAATAATCAACAATAAATGGCTGCACCTATTGCTTACATGATATAGTATAATAACAGAAAAGCCTCAAATTCAAAACCAAATACTGGTAAAAATAATAGACCAAAAATATACAACATAAAAAGGGACAAAAGAAGATGAATAATTTTCAAAAATTAGCAATAGTAAACTTTTATTTTCTGGTATTAGATTTTGAGCTGAGAGTATGGGCACTATTCCTGAGCTTTATGCTCATGGCTCAATCAGTTGAGCCACAACTCCAGTCTGGCTTTTCTGGTGGATAACTGAACTTAAAGAGCCTCGTGGTCTTTCTTTCTCAGGTAGGGCTTCTAATTTTCATCCACTGATCAAAACCTCCCGAATAGCCACCAATGACCCAGCTCTGTTTTCTCAACTTTTCAAAGGTAATTTTATTTGTAAAATTTTAAGAGTTCAGAGTACTTTATCAACTAAAGAAACATATTACATCAGATTGGCAATGTGGATAATGTTGTCCATTGGGTACTATGCTAGGGATAGACAGACATAGGAAATTTTGTGTTGCTGTTCCACAGTGAGGTGGCAAGATAAAAACAAAACATATGCATTTTTGAAAAGGGTGATTGACAGGGGCGATGAGAAGATAAATGTGATTAACCTTATCTAAGAAATGAGATTTGAATTTTTTCAGCCCTTGAATCCAAATTTGAGCAGTTGTCTCTCATAACACCTTTTTGGCAATAACATTTGCATATAATGTAGCTTTACTATACCCATTGTTCTTTTGTTTTTCACATATCTGGACAAAAGTAGTCCATACTTCTCAATATTTCTACATACCTAGCACAGACAGGTGTCAAAACTCAAACTTATCTTTTTACACTGATAAGAAAGAGAATGTGGTTACCCCAGAATAAAGTAGTAGCTTTCTTGGAGTGGTTTGTCTCCCTATTTTTCAACTTAGCTGCACATATATTTTACACCTGAGAGGTTATAGATTTTTCAAAAATGTCTATACTACATATTTTTTGAAAATTACTTACACTAAATGCATTAGATATTCAGATAGCTAGGTAATTAGATGTTTTTGTTCTGATATTTAGAAATGAATGAGATGATAATAGTGACCTTTAACTGCAGTTTTTTTTGTAAACTCGATTGCCCTGTTTTCAACAATTTCCAGTAGTGTAGTCCTTTCTTTGGGTACGTGCTAATATCAACCCCTGTTTTATTTTTTAATTTTTTCTATTATAATAAAAGCATTATATGACTTCTTACTTGATAATTTTACATGTAATACCTATTAAAGTATTTAAACTCCTTCACAAGTAGCAGTTGATAGAAGAAATTCCAAATCATGTATGCATTAGGATAAAGATGATATAAGCACCATGTACAAGAGCTGGTGCAGTCAATTTGCCACTTCTAATTGACTTCACATAAATCAACAATATGGCACCTCATCACAGGTGTAGTAAGACAAACTATTTAAGTTTAAGAAACTTAACAGTGGGTAACAGGAATGAATGTTTTCTATGCAGCAATGCATCCAAACAGTAATGTTACTCTGTACAGTTACAAAATAGAAAAATATTGTTTTAAATAAATAATCTTGAGTGAAAAGTATTGCAGAAAATTTCAGCATGCATTTACCAGAAATTATTCATCTTTTACTTGACTTTGGTCTTCCTTGTAAAACAGTAGCACTCACAGTAGACGAATCATTTAGGCTTTCAAATGGACCATTTGCAATGGAGGATGAATAGCAGTAGTTATTTTTTCTATGTATGTCCTTCTTCACTGCCTTAAGGGGGAAAAAAGAAGAGAAAACAATAAGCAATATGCCTCTACTCAAAGCAGGTATACTCTTTTCACATATTACATATAAGAAGTGTGGCGAATAAGGGTGCTGAGCATGATACAATTCAGCATGCAGCTAGTCTGCGTGCTGTGAGAGATTCATTGCTTACTGTTTTTCTACATTGGCAAAACTGTTGGTACTGATGGTTCTATGCAAAGGAGTAAACTGTAATTTTTTTAAAGGTATCTCTGTCCTTTTCTTGCACCCTTTCTTTACCTTCTTTCCTTTACTCTTCTTTTCCTTCCCCTCTCTCTGTCTTTCTCTTTGTCTCCCCCCCCCTCTCTCGGATCAGTGAAAGTTCCTTAAAATTCCAAGCATTTTAATGAAATTTTACAAGCATCATCTTCTCCTTGTCTTAACTGAAATAATCGTATAGATGCAGTGAGAGCTAATCACTACCAATTGCCTGAGTTTTATTTCAGTCAGGGTACTTTGCTTCTTTCACTGATGGTGTGCATAAGCACAATTCTAATGTCCTATAAGCTGAAGACAAAAATCTATTTTCATGGCAGAGAGATGGGTTGAACTTTGTATTTTTCTAGAGACATTCATAATGGACATTAGGAATCCCCAGACATAAAAGAATCATTTATTCATTTCAAAAATATGTTATTCAAGTTTTAGCAATCAGAAGTCACCCAAGGCGTTCATTGTTAGATGTATCACCTTATTTAGTGTAGACAAGTAAAAATGTATTCCTATGAGATGTTCCAGCTCATTCTTTTATGGTAATAGCCAAATCCTCTAAGTAGCAGCCTAGGCAAGGAGTAGAAGTGGGAAGAATAAGCATTGCCCAAATCTCCATGGCACAAATATACACAAAATAGTACATGCTTGGATTGATTGTATGCTAAAGCTGAGCTTTAAGGAACTGGTTCTATATACAGCACTACTAATTCTGTAGAAGGTGATTATTGCAAAAATCAAGTGTTTAATTACACAAAACATGCTTGTGTAGTTGCAGTTTAGAAAACAGTTACCTACCATTTTTATAAGAAGTTTGTGCATGTATGGCTGTTCATCCCCTCAAAGCAAAAGGAAACTCTTGGAAAGAACATCACTATTGTTGAAGTGATAAATTGAAGATGGGAAACTAGTGTTCAACAAGCATATAGTATTTCTTTAAGTAAGATGATACCGAACTTTCTTGTGTGCTGGCAAGAAACTCACAGGCTGTGTTAGGTTTAAATTAATGTAGGCTGATTAAAGAGAAGGTAGGAAGGTAGTAAGGAAAAAGGTTTTATTCCAAACTGGGTCCCACCATGCAAGTTGGAGACACAAGACAGAAGGGCCTTGAAGCTACTTGGCCCCAACTTATATAGGGATGGAGAGGGGAGATGTGACCAGGTGTGGCCAGATGAAGGGAGCTGTGGCCACAGTGGATGTGGACTTGGGACCTAGGATCATCCTAAGTGACTTGGACAGTCAAGGATGTGACCTCATGGGGAGGTGACTGCCTCCTAGATGTGCCAGTTACCTAGGTGACTCATACTGGGAGGAGACTTGCAGGGGAGGAGTGGGCAGCTCCAGAATTGCTTCTCAAAGCAGACCTTACACTAAGACTGAGACAAAATAGGCCTTCTCCTTGAATAGAAGTAAGGACACTCTTCTGGTCATGACAAAAAATGCATAGATGTAAAAGTTTTAACAAATGAAATGTCTTTCCAAAAATTCTTCATCATGAACCTGTGTTTACTGGAAGGAAGTTTGTCATATTGCTGTAAACATTGCAAAGCTAACATCTGATGTCATCGTGGGAAGTTGACATTCCAAAGATAAAATGAATGCAAGAAAAAAAATCTTTCTTCTAAGAAAAAACATAAAAAACAGCACTCCAACTCTTCCCAAAGAAGAAAATTCCAAAGAACCAAAATTAGAAACTAAACAATGAGATCCCAGTATGAAACCAACCTGAGCAGGAAAACCTTTGCGTCTCTGAGTTGGAGGTGTGATAGAATATTATCTGTGAGAAGTGAAAACACCAAGAATGAGAGAATATCTGAGCTTAAGACCACAGAATTGGCACATACACACCAATATGAAATATATTTCAGACAATATGAAAAGTCTGATCTCAGATAAAGTGTGTAAACACTGTGTATAATTATTTAAAAAGCTAAAAAATAAGTTTTACCTTCTTAATCCTCAAAGGATGAAGTTGAAAATATGTCAAAATACAAATACCAAAAAAGTATTGACTAGGTTTATTTTGAACAGAATGAAATAGATTCAATAATTTCAATTCTAGAAATTCTATGAACAGCAACAACAAAACGAGTAGATGTAATTAAAAGTTAAGAAGACTTAGGGAACTGTTAGTCAAAAACTACAGATTTTAGTTAGCTTTTAGTTAAGCACAAAGAATGAATAATTGTTTCTTGGTATTCATGGTGATTTTTCCCAGAATACCTCATATTCTTATGTCTCTAGATAGCAATGTTACTTACAGAATATGATGTTGTAATTGTATGTATTCTTCTGTATATCCTCCTGTGCAATTCATATGATCTCTAGATTGCTTTTAATATTTAAAATAATGAAAATTCTCTATAACAGTGTTCTATATAGGGAGCAGATAAGAAGTAGTTTATTCATGCTCAATACAAATAGATTTTTTTTGAATATTTGTAATTTAGACTTTATTAGAGCAACAGAAGGTGAGGATAATAAAGGCTAAGTGTATTATGGACAATGTGTGTGTATGTCTGTGTGTGTGCTTGTGTTTTTGTTTATTTATTTGTTCTGACACTGGAGCTTATACTTAAGACACTGATCTCTTTGAACCATATCTCCAGTTCCCTGTTTTCCCTGTTTTCAATTTGGAAATTAAGTCTAACAGACCTTTCTGACTTGTCTCACTTTGAATTCTCATCCAAAGATCTCAGCCTCTTGATCAGTTGACTTATAACTGTCAGCCATTGAATTCAGTTTTTGCTACAATTGGATTTTAAATATATATTTTTAAACTATAAAAAGAAGGAAACTCTGTGAGGTGACAGATACAGTAATTGGTGTGATTTTAGTATGCATTTCACATTGTGTAATTATAACAAAATGTAATGCTGAAAGCTTAAATATATATTATTATATATGTCAATTATGCCACAATAAACTGGGGAAAGACTTTCGGTATACAAAAAGATACATCTGCAGCAATTATCCAGATTATAGCACATGAGAAAAAGTGAGATGAATAAGTTTAGGAGAGAAGCTAACCCAAATAAAAGTTCCCAAAACAATTAAACTTTCAGGAAAAAAAGAGGATAGAGTAAATAACATTAAAGTAGTCAAGAAAAATGACAGCTAAAATACTTTCTTTTTTCTCATTGTCCTGGGGTTTGACTCCAGGGTCACACATGCTGTTCCATGGAGCCACACTTCTAGTGAACAAAAATTCTAACAATAAAACATGTTGTATGCACTAGAAATGAAGTAAGAAAATATAAGAAAAATGCACATTTGGAAATAGTAAAGATACCTTCAGAATTAATTTCTGAAAAATAAAGCACTTTAGCAAAGAAATAGAGATACTTGCAGTTTAAAAAAAACTATTATACACAATAGCCATTTACATATATGACTGAAGCTCATTAATACTTGCACACTATTGTTCAAACAGCATCAAAATCTATTTTCAGAACTTTCCTCACCTTGCAATACTGAAAATAACTTTGATAAGCAGCTATGCCTCAATTCTTGGCTGCATAATGTGTCCAAATTTGCTAGTAAACAGTATTTTTCTTTTTCCATATTATTTGATTACCCAACACCTCATATACGTGGACTCATCATACATTTTCCTTTGGGCGAGCTTATCTCATGTAGTAAGATGTTCTCATAACTTTTTAATGTTATGCCATGATTTAGGGCTTCCTTCTAATCTCATTCTGCATAAGCTTTCACTGTTATTATATTATAGACCATTTTTTACTTAGCTATGCTTTATTCAATGGACCATGTCCAAGAATGATGTTTCTTTAATAGTGAAGACATTTCAATAAATAAAAATACAATTATAACACATTAAGATGATAAAGAAAAACACACAAATATTATAGTGGATGTAAGGAAAACATTTGACAAAACATCATAGGACAAAAACCATTGAACAAACTTAAATACATGGTAATCATCTCAAGATGATAGAAGTAATGTAAGAAAATATTTAGAAAACATTATATAGTGTATAATTCTTGCAATGAGCTGATTACTTCATTTTGCTCTCAATGTACTTTGGATTAGGGTTGGGCCAGTTTTAATATTTTGGCAAAATTTGCTAGCGAATATATTGGGCCCAGAACTTTCTTGTGTGCACACATTTTCTCATACTGATTCAGTTCCCTTTCTCTCGGTAGTATTGACAATTACTAAGTTTTTCTATTACTTTCTGATTTTCTGTGGGTAGAAATGTTTCCATTTCATCCTGATTATGATTTATTTTTATGTAATTCTTCATAGTTTTACATTATACACATGATTGTTTCTGTAAAATTAATAACAATGTCCCAATTTTTCTGATTTAATAATTTAGGCTGAGAATGTGGCTTAAATGGTAGTATGCCTGGGTGGCAAATGTAAGGCCTTGAGTTCAAACTTGAATATAGATAATATAAAAATAATAATAGTAACAATAATAATTACCATTTATAACTTTGTGCTTAGTTCATCTAAGTAAGCTTCTTTAAATCTGTTACGAATTATTTTGTATGGCTAAATATAGTTTTAATTATTTTTTCCATTGTTCTATTCACTATTTTATTTATCCTTGTTTTAATCTTTACTGTTTCCTTTCTTCAACAAGCTCAGAATTTAGTATGTTTTTCATTTTCTTGTTGATTCACTGGTAAAGCCATAATTTTTGAGATCGTATTTTTTGTCTAATATTGGAAGTAGATAGTCATACATCACTTTATCATATGACTACATTGTGGAAAATGTATCATTAGGCAATTTGATCATTGTGGAAACAGAATATTTAAACAAATCTTGATGGTATGTGTTAATCACTCAGCATGGTCTCTTGATGCAATCAAGAGAAAAAATGAATACCACATGTGTGAGACTTTTGCTAGCATATCATGAATTCTTGTTTTATAGTGATTTTGAAATAATAAAAGAATATACCAAGTATACATACGTATATATATAAATTTAACATTCCAATAACATATGCATAGATGATCACATTGTGATAATCAATTACTAGGTATGAGTTGCATTTTTATGCTCCTGGCCAATATGGTTGAAAAAAAACCCTGCTCAGCTTTAGCACACATTTTTTGTAATGTGTACATGATCTAAAGTATATGTTTTATGAATTTGCATTTATTTGCTTCATTTTGCTTTTAAGTATATCTAGTAATCTCTGGGATTGGAGGGATTTTAATGTATTCACTGTTAAATTCATTATTGAACAACTGTAATTTTGTTTCTTGTTTTCTAGATTCTTTGTAGTTTCCTTTTTCTTGCATTACTTACTATATTTTGGTTCAGTAGATATTTTATACTATAATGTAAAGATTATTTTCTCTGTTCTTTTCATGTCAATTCTTTACATACATGTTTTTGAAAACTTTAAACCTTATCTTGTGTGAAAAGGCTGGAAAGAGCTTCTTATAGGTACCAGAGAGGACCAGGGCAGGAAAGCCACAACTCAATAACATATTTTCTCCTTGTAGACTCCACCTTCTTTTCTACAGTTCAACAACTCCCAATAGACTATTCAAGTTTAGAATACATCTGTGAATGGATTAAATCATTAATTAATTGAGAGCACTCAAGATATTTTTGTGTCTGAAAACAACCTGAAGTCACATCTGGATGTGTGTTTTATTAATCTCTTAGACATGTCTCAAGCAGTCAGGTTGACAACCAAGATTATTATATCATCTAAATTCTGAAGGCAATAATTAAAGACAGAAGACACTGATTCATATTTTACCATAGTAAGATTACTTTATAGCCTAGAATTATACCTTCTAAATACACTCTTTCACACAGAAGGCAAAATAGCTAGATTTAAGTTCCATTGGTTGACACCTATAATTCTATCTCCTCAGGAGGCTGAGAACTGGCAATTGTTGCATCCATGACAGTTGCCACAGAAAAGTGTGCTAGACTTTTCATGTCCAAACTATCAAAAAGCCAAAGTGATGGCATGGCTCAAATGTGCATGAGCCATGCACATAAACCATGGAATGATTTACTCTAAACTCCTTTCTGTCTCCTGGTCCAATTCTCCCATCCTTCCTTAGTCCTCAGTAAGTAGTATGTCCTGCAAGTTCTCTACCTAGACCTTTAGTATCCAGACCAGTTTCAAGTGTCTACTGGTTCGCTACAAATTTGTAAGTACCTGAGAGCTGTTAAAAAAATTCTGGCAAGTGGGTCCTAGTAGCAGAAATTCTGAATTAATTGGTTCTAACATACAGCATCTCAAGTACTAGGCACTTTTCTTTTTCTTTTTAATTTTATATTTTATTTTTTTTATTGTAATTAGTAAAAGGGTTACATGATATTTGCCAGATAGAAGGTGCATTAATTCACATACATTGATACCCTTTCACATGTCTTGGTACCCGTTTCCCTCCCCCTCACACCCCCCACCCGTCTTGGTTTTCCCCCATTCCTTATCAAATTTCAAATATCCAAATACAAATAAATTCAATATATCAGATAACAAAGTGAGATACTATACCAATATGAGATAACTAGGCACTTTTCAAGTGATTAGTATGTAATTGTAACCTGTTGAATAGTGAAGTTTCAGAAAGAAAAGCAATGAGGTCTCTTGATGAGTAGCAAGTACCATGTTGATTCTGCTCCCCAACTGACACATAAGTCTTCCCCTAATCTTTCCTGTGTGGGCTTCTCTCACAAGGTCAATTGTAGGCAAACTTTGAAGCATTCTCCTGTGCTTTTGGAACCCTCTGTCCTTTTTTTCTTTCTTTCTTTTTTTTAATGTTTCTTTTTTTGTTAATTGTCAGAATAATGTATAGAGGGGTTACAGTTACATTCATTGGGTATTAGCTGCGTTACTTCTCTCACATTGATACCTATTCTCATGTTTTTGTCCCCATTTCCCTACTCCCTCCCCCGTTCCCTTCCCTATTTAAAATAAACAAATGAATGTATATACAATATATTCATAGGGTTTCTTTTTTCCATATATTTTTATTGTAATTAATAGAAGAGTTACATGATATTTGCCAGATAAGAGGTGCATTAATTCACATACATTGATACCCTTTCACATGTCTTGATCCCTATTTCCCTCCCTCCACCCCCAACCTTCATCTTGTTTTCCCCCCTTCCCTATCCAATTTCAAATAACCAAATACAAATATATCTGATATATCAGGTAACAAAGTGGGATGCTGTAACAATATGAGATAACCAAGGGACAGCAAAAGAGATGAGAGATAACATAGTACATTAAGGACAACAATCATTCATTATATGGCTTTTGTTTCTATATCCTGGAGGTCCTTTCATTTAGCGTTATACTATATGGCATTATGTATCAAGGTTTTGCTCTATTGCAAATCTCTGCTAGTAGAGCCCAAGGTTTCTACTGATTATGACGAATGAGGGAAGCCATTGAGCCTAAGTTCCTTTGAGTCTGGCTTACTTCACTTAATATGATTTTTTCTAAGTCTTTCCATTTCCTAACAAATGGGGCGATGTCATTCTTTCTGACAGCAGCATAGAATTCCATTGTGTACAAATACCACATCTTGTTGATCCACTCATCAACTGAGGGGCATCTGGGTTGGTTCCATATCTTTGTTATGGTAAATAGTGCTGCAATGAACATCATTGTGCTAATGGATTTAATATGCCTTTCTTTCTGGACGGTTGTGTAAAGGCCAAGTAGTGGAATTGCTGGGTCATAGGGGAGCTCTATGTTTAGTCTTTTGAGGAACTGCCATACTGCTTTCCATAGTGGTTGAACGAGTTTGCACTCCCACCAACAGTGGACACAACAGTCCTCTTCCCTGAAAGTTTTGTAACAAAGGACACAACACTAATTAATGGATGGCCAGCAAAAACTTGGTTCCCATTAGTGACTAACTTGCATCTGAAACTTGATGCATGATTTAATAATCATTTG
Organism: Megascapheus bottae; assembly: GCF_031878675.1. Classification (NCBI taxonomy): domain Eukaryota; kingdom Metazoa; phylum Chordata; class Mammalia; order Rodentia; family Geomyidae; genus Megascapheus; species Megascapheus bottae. Next base: position 36,002,643 of record NC_143512.1, read on the forward strand.
AACCTGATTCATCATGTAAGCATGAAAAAGATTATCCTTATTGTATTTATCAAGAGAAATTAGTGGATATTTGAAATGGGGAAAAGACTTATTCCCTTGTTGTAATTCCAGATCTCAAAAAAACCCCATTTAGTTTTGTAGATGGAAAAAAATCATTATTATTTATAAGGATGTTTACTAGTGATAGTATGAACACAAGATTTCAATTAGTTGCCCTGTTGTTGATCATAAAACATACCACATTTTAGGACTTCAAGGCAACATAATCCCTAATGGTTGTTTGTGATTGCTCTCCTAAATTTCAAGCCAGTGTTCAATTTAATTCAATGGCTATTTTTTAACCTGATAGCTAACTCTAATACTTATTTGCCAACAGTAAGAGAAATCTAGGAAGAAATAGTTCAGTAGCGCCTAGTGACTATTATAAGTTAATTTCTCAAGCAAGTTTTAATACTTCTGTCTAAAACAGTAGTGCTAATTGGAAACAATTCTCATCATGCAGAAGGAAATATATTCTGCCCTTTAGTGGCTGAGGAGGAAATATTTTTCCACATTCAAAGATCAGAGAATGTTGGGGCAGGGGGAATAGAATAGAGAATATAGACATATGACACATTTTCCTTAGGTTGATTTTTAATTAATGAGCAATATAATTCACAGCTTGGAAATGTACAATATAACATCAAATCAAACTCTCTTAGAGCCTGAGAGAGACCTTGCTTCATTTAACTTGTGGATTATAGCCTGGATCCAAGAGGCTCCTGGGACACAAGCTACAGCAGTAATATGAGCCTTTGGGAGTGATCACACAAAAATTGGTAAAAGCTCAATTTTGCAGAACAAATTATATAAAAATTAGGCACAGAAAACAGTTGCCAGGTGGCTCAAAGAAACAGTGTCACCATCTGAGGAGGAGGAGGTTGTTGATATAATGGCTCGCATATGGACCCATGGGGAAAAGTGCAGAATTAGGAAAATCTTAAGAGAAGTAAAATGAATGTTTTCTACTCTGAAAGAATGATGAAGCCTAAATAATAGAATTACTTTATGTTTTCTCAATTTGGGATGTGAGTGTGTGTGTGTGTGTGTGTGTGTGTGTGTGTGTGTGTGTGTGTGTGTATGATTTCTAGGGCTTGGACTCAGTGCCTGGACAGTGTTCCTGTCGGTTTTTGTTCAAGTGTATGAGTCTGCCCATTGAGCTACAGCTCAGGGATTTCTGTGGTTAATTGGAGATAGGAACTTCACAGACATTTCTTCTTGACTTGGTTTTAAACCACACTCCTTAGATCTCAGCTTCCTAAATAGCTAGGATTATGGGCATGAGCCCTAATGCATAGCTTTCAATTCTGGATTTTCTAGTCTTTGGGCATTAAACTTTATGTTTTAATCTTATTAAAAATAGATAGTTTTGCTGTTAATTGATATCAAATACTCCAACTACTAACAACTAGTCTAGTGGTTTGAGGTCTCCATAACTTTCTACTTATTTTAGCTAACTTAAAAAAATAATAAAGACTTCTCATCTGTTATTATATTTATGAATACCTATAAAGGTTTATTCATAATAAGAGGGACCCTTAATTTTTTAGATACTAAGACTCTGTTGCCATACATAAGTGAGTGACAGCTTTAGTTTAAGTTTTATAAAATGAGTTTTCACTATTGTTATGACTTCCTGGTTTGTGTGTGTTGTGTTTTGGCTTTTCTTTTGGCTGTTTGATTTGTTTATGCTGAAATAACTTTCAGATGTTCAGATGTTTGGTCATAAAAATACAAAACCAATTAATAGACTTCAATGAGGCATATCCCAAGACAACATACATTGTGTATCCTCCATTAGATCCTCCCTGTTTTACACTGAAAACATGATTTTGCCTTATACACTTAATTGATCTTTATAACAATATGTTCTAGGCTGGGCCTTTGAGAATGTGGTTAGCATACATAAAATAAACAGATTTTTTTCTCTTAAGGTTCTGTGTCAACCCCAGTAATACAATAAAGAGGAGTAGAAGCTGTCTGCACAACTACATAGTGCAAACTGGCACTCAGCATTTTGTCATGCAGGATATTTAAATGGTAGATATGTTACAGATGTTCTTTCTGTAGCACATTGAGAATTCTCAACTCTCCAATGAACACAATCTTGATACACTATGGGTTACTTTAAATTGAAAATTCTTAAGTTTGATGTTTATTCCCTTGATATATACCAGGGAATATAGTCAGTCTTCTCGGATTATGTTAAAATCAGGTGTTCTGTTGCCAATTATGATTTTCTCAAGGGAAGATCCCCATTATCTGATGTTGACACTGCAGGAAAAACTGTAATGTTTACCAGACCATCAACTTCTATATATCTTAATTGATACTATTGGGCATATTACTGCACATTCATTATTAGAAGAAATATGATAGGTTTGTATGGGTCAACATGGAAAGTTGGTTCCATGTACTATAGAATGGAAGTGCTAATTATAAAAATTGGATGTGGGGCATGATCCACTTCATCGCAAATACTTACTCACAGACACATGTGCTCACAGGCACACACAAACATGAACACACAAAATTGTAAGATCACTGATGATGATACATAGTATTTCAATGGCTTGATTTTAGGAAGTGAGACCTAACATTTAGAAGGAAAGAAGACTGAATTTAAATTTATATATCGTAATAGAGTTTAATAATTTTAAGCTATTAATTTTTTAGAAATGAAGAAGCAGTAAATAAAAACATAATTCATAATTAAGATAATGCATGTATGTGCATATATTGATATGTAACTAAAGTAGGGAGAATAGAGATGAAAATGCCATAAATGATTAATAGATGGATGTTTAGAATATTAAAGAACAGCAATTATTAAATGAAAAAAGTGAAAATGGGAATACCTCAAAATTCATGATCATAATGTTTGTAGAAGGCTACAAAGAGGTGGGAATTGCAAGAGTAGGCTCAGTAGTGTGATTAGAGGTCGGTATAGTGTGGGAATTCTCAGTTTTATAAATGTTCTATACACAAATTGAATATGAAAAATAAGAGGCTGGGGCAAAGTAGCAAAAATATGACTCACACTTGCAATCATTGTATCTTATGAATCATTCATAATAAATAAAATATGGGCTCAGGTGTTTGGGGAAAACGGGAATAGGAAATGAGAGAAAATACCAGAAAGAAACATAGCAAATTATACAGAGCAGAGTTGTATACACTACCTTTAATGTAGCACAAAGCTTTAAGAAATGCCGCAAAGACCTATCCTAAATGAGACATTTTGTTATCTAACATAAGGAAGAGAATTGTGCTGAGAGTCAGAATGAGACATACACTTCTCAATTTAGATGGCTAGCACGAAAATTGGGCTAATAATAATAATAAATACAGTTGTTATGAAAATCAAGTTAACTGACTTTGTTACGTGTTTATGTTTGTTAACTAAATGCATCAATATTTATAATAGTGTGGTTAGTAATATCTAGATGCAGTCTATACAGCTAGGATTTTCTAGCATCTGTTAATCCTTCAGTCTAAATTCACTGTGAATACATTGTTTAGGAGTCAAATATTTTAACGATAGGGTATTTTTAAGTTTTTAAAGTGATTAGTATACAATTTTTTATTTATTTTTTATTTTTTATTTTTTTTGCCAGTCCTGGGCTTGGGCTCAGGGCCTGAGCATTGTCCCTGGATTTTTCTCAAGGCTAGGGCTCTACCACTTGAGCCACAGCACCACTTCTGGCTTCTTGCTACGTATGTGGTACTGAGAAATCAAACCTGGGTCTTCATGCACGCTAGGCAAGCAGTCTACCACTAGGCCAAACTCCCAGCCCAAGTATACAATTTTTTAATCATTAATGATGAAACCATATGGCCTCTCTTATGCTATGAGAGTTTCTATCATTGTCATTAGTTCCATAGGATGCTGCATGGGTTTGTGCTATGCTTTGTTTTGCTGCTTCTACATGAAGCAAAGACAATTCAACAAAAGACTATCTAATGATTTCCAGGCTGCATGCACTATGTCTTATTCATCATGAGATAAATACTGAAGCTCTGCATGCATAATTTTGAAAATAATTTCTAATTCTGAAAATGAGCTCTGAAGTATGAATTATGATTTTTTAATTTTTAATTTCTATAAAAATATTTGTTGCAGGGATGGGAGTTTAGCCTAGTGGTAGAGTGCTTGCCTAACATGCACAAATACCCAGGTTTAATTCCCTATATAAGAAAATGCCAAAGTGGTGCTGTGGCTCAAGTGGTGGAGCTCTAGCCTTGCGAAAGACCAATGACAGTGCTCAGGCCTTGAGTTCAAGCCCCAGTACTGGCAAAAAGAAAAAAAACAATATTTATTGCTTATTACCATTGTAATAATTATTATCATCACTGATATGTCCTGTCATTGTTAATAGGTATAAGAGAGAACATAGTATGACAAGGAAATCAAGCCTCATGTGTTAGATTCATGAGGTAGCCTTAATAAAGTATCACCGAGAATTTTAAACAAGATGTTTCTTTTCTTAGAAAATTTGAGGCTACCACTAGTTGATCAAGTTAGATAACAGTAGTGTTGTTCCCATGGGGATTGCCAGGGCTAGAAAATACATGTCTTTCTTCCATGTGTTTTCACATGACCTCATCTCTGTGTCTCTGTGTGTGTCTTTGTCCTAATCTTAGGGCAAAGCTGGTTTATTGGATTATCTTCCTAATAACTAAATCTTAACTTGTTTATTCTTTTAAGACTTTGTCTCCGGATAAAATTGTAAGTTTGTGAGAAAACAGTTGATGTAGCAGAATTTTAGTAACCTCATGTTAAGTCATTTTCCTCTTGAATTGTCCAGGCACTAAACATAGTCACATTCTAAGGTACTAGGCATTAAACTCAACTTATGTAACATACCTTAAAGTATGAAGATATAAAATTCCTCATTTTGTTTTCTAGTAACATTAAAGCAATTGAGTTTGAATTTAACTGAACTGCCTGGCTCGGTTTTCTTCGAAATTGCTTTAGTTATGCCTATTTTCATTTGATTTAAACTTTGTTTAAGAAAGCATTCAGTTCTGTGAAGAGTGTGGATTTATTTTAATTTAAAACTATACAGTTAACCTAACAATAAATCATTATGAAATAAAAGTTCTCCAAACACTGAAAGACAACGTTGTCTTCAATGACTAAACCAATCTGTTTCTTCTCTGCTAAAGTTTTGATTTTTATTTCAGAAGATTACTGTCCACTGAAACTTTTTGTGATGATATATATATATATGATACCCAATAGCTTCGTGCTTATGGAACTTTTAAATATGACCATTGTTACTGAAGAATTTAAATCACAAGTATAATTTTATTTAACTTTAATTTAGACATACAGCCACTGGGATCTATATAAATATGTCTGGCCATACTAATGGTAAGCGTAACTATACACGTTGATATTCTATAAACTACAACTAAGGCCTTTAAAATTTTATGTTAACCTTTATTTATACTCATTCTTTTCCATATATCCTATCTCTATGGTTATGTGTACACATGGTAATGAAAGTTGGTAGTCACATAAGCACTTATTTCATATAAGCCTCGTCTAGTTAGATTTTCATCAAAAATTAGATTTGGGTTTGATATTTGTATTGCTGTATTTTAGGTTTACTTGATGCATATATGTATCACATTTGTACATAAAATTATATGAACACATATATGGGTATACATATACATAGTCTATTATATGAATTTATATCTCCAGGTTTCAAATATACATAAGTACACATTAAATATATTTAATTTTATTGTTGGGATGATGTACAGAGGGGTTACAGTTACATTCATCAAGTAGTGGGTACATTATTTCTTGAACATTGTTTCCCCTTCCCATGTTTTCTTCCACTTTCCCTTCCCCTACCTCGTCCCATTCATCTTGTTTTCCCTTACCGTCCCATTTTCAAATAAACAAACAAACATATACACAGTATATCAAGCAGCAAAGTCAGATACAGTTACAACGTGAGATAAACCTTAAAGGGAAAAGAAGAAAAAGAAGAAGCTTCATATTGTACATTAAGAACGACAATCACGAAGGTAAACATCTTGTTTCCATCATATGTTTAGGACTCTCCTAACAAAGGATCATAATAGCTCAAAAGCTATGTACATAGGTTCATATAGGATGAGGCAAAGCAAAATGAACTCCAGAATATGAGTACATACTTTTTTTGATGTTTGTAGTAATTACAGTCAAGTTAAACTTACTATTGAAAGGGGAACATGCATGATTTTCAAATTTTCAGCCTGATAATATCTGTTTTAAAAAGTAAGTTTGTTCCCTTGTACAAATAGTCTTTAGCTGTATTCAAATAACCCAGTAAATGAATGTGTGTATTTGTAGGAATATTGCTCTAATTTAATTAAATCTCTCAATACCATTTGGCTAACATTCTTGTGGAGATAATGAAAATCAATTTGGTGAGGAGGAACAGTAACTTTAATTGACTTATTTGAAATAAAAGCTATAAGAACTTTTTCTCCCTTCAGTTCTATTCAATTCTACAAGCAACTTTCCAGTAGCCAGGATGATTCTAAATGGCACAGAGTCTGGCAGTGGGCAGGCATTATCTTGCTTTGTTTTCTCTTACCATACACTGAAAATTCAATATCATCAGGTATATTATAATAAGATCTCCTGGTTCTTATATATTACTCTAAGGGATATTTAAAGTTTAAATAGTTTATACTTTAAACTAGTTTAAAGTTTACAGTCCAAATACAAACAGTCAGAAACTATTCCTTGTCAGTCCATTCAAGGACTGAAACTAACCCAATTATAATAATATAACAAAGGCTTAATTTTACCTCTGCATCTAAAATTCTTTGATTGGGCCTGAGAATTTAAGAAGACAGGTTAAGAGTAGAAGAGCACATAGATACCATTTCCACAAATATGGGAAATTCTATAAGAAAATGAGTACCCCCAAATGACAAAATCCAACTGCTTATATGGTATGGCAGGTTGGACAAAAGTGGCAATACAAACTAAGTAAAATGTCTGTATTTTTAGGATGGAAAATAAGAGGGTTATTCATAAATACACAGAGACTCTGGTATATATACATAATAAAGTATTACTCATTCATAAGGAAAAATGAAATGCTACCATTTTTAAGAAAATGTGGAGAAACATCAAATTAAGTGAAATAAGTCAGACAACAAAAGTCTAGTGTTGTATGCCTACTTCAGATATGAATTCAAAGAAACAAAAGATGAACTGAAAGCAGCATAGGAATGATAGGAAATAGATGAGGGCTAAAGGGTTCCTCAAAGTAGAAGTGTTGAGAGCCTTGATCAGCACATGGCATATTCATGTGTAGAAATAACACAGCGAAACCATTTACCTTTACAATTAGTATAGGTCCATGAAAGTACCAGAAAAGAAGACAATAGCAAAGATAAGTGAGTTAAAGACTTAGGGGAAGACACAGGTTGTGAGGAGTAAGTAAATGAATTTATGAGAGGAATTTTATTGACAGTTTAGGAAATTGTTGTGTTAACAGAGGAAGCAGTAGGTAAAAAACAGAAGGAACAGGGAAGCAAGTCACCTCTCCACCACTGAAGGGGCAGTAAATTCTCTCAAAAAGTCAGGGCATGTTAAGTTCAAGTAGCAGTTATTATGGTTATTATGTTTATTTTCTTTGTTTCTTTTTGAAATTTTTTTCTAATGTATAGAGAGGTTACAGATACATTCGCCAAATAGTAGGTACATTACTTCTCACACATTGATACCCTTTCTCATGCTTTTTCCCCATCCCCTCAATCATTTTTCCCTCCCTCCCTTTCCTATTTCAAATAATCATACGCATAAACAATATACCCAGTAACACAGTCAGGTATAGTAACAGTATGAAATTAACCGAAGGGCAACAAAAGAGAAGAAAAATAACAGTACATTAAGAATGACAATCACACAAAATAAAGCTCTTGTTTCCATCTTTTAGAGATCCTTTCATTTAGTCTCATCCTATAAGACCTTATAAATCTAGGTTTTAAGCGATTGTAATCCTCTAATAGGAGAGTCCTAGATGTGTACTAATTATTACCAATGAGGGAAACCATTGAACCTATGTTTCTTTGGGTCTGGCTTACTTCGCTTAATATGATTTTTCCAAGTCTTTCCATTTCCTTACAAATGGGGCTATGCCATTCTTTCTGATGGCATCATAGACTTCCATCTTCTTGATATAATCATCTACTGAGGGGCATCTGGGTTGGTTCCATATCTTTGCTATGGTAAATAGTGCTTCAATGAACATCATTGTGTTATGCTTTGTTTAACTACAAAAACAATATAAATAAGTTCCTCTTATTGTTCTAAGATACTATTCAAATTTATTTATAATAACAGTTTTGAATATGTAACATTAAAACCAAAAGGCTAAACTTGCATTCTGGATTAATCCAATACCATTTCCTTGCATGCTTGTCTATACATTTTTTAAGCACCATTTGAAAATGTAGAGAACAGAAACTTTTAGATAGATAAATATGTTTAGAAATAATAAAACATAAAATAATAAAGAGTTCTATTTTTGTAAGTAATAACTCCAGCTTAGAAAAAAACACATAGGTGCCCGGGAGTTTGGCCTAGTGGTAGAGTGCTTGCCTAGCATGCACGAAGACCTGAGTTTGATTCCTCGGTATCACATACATAGAAAAATACTTGAAGTGGTGCTGAGGCTCAAGTGGTAGAGCTCTAGCCTTGAGGAAGTCCAAGGACAGTGCTCAGACCCTGAGCTCAAACTCAGGACTGGCAAAAAAAAAAAAAGCCAATGAAGCAGAAATATAAAGACCTAAAATTTTGATGTGAAAGTCAGGAGGCCTTTGTGCTAATGTCTATTAAAGACACAAAAATGAAGATATTGGACCTATCTCATCATAAATCAAGAACAGAAAAAATAGAACAAAGTGCTTTAGATGTATACTGGGTGAATGTTTGGCTGATTATTTTGTATTCCAGTTGTTATCATTAATTAGTTTTACAGGGGCTTTTATTTTGATATGTATGCACATTCATACAATGTAGCTTGTCATACTTACTTTTCTATCATTTTCCTTTATGCCCTCTCTCAACCTTCACAAACTGTTCTCAGCCACCTTTGTTGTTCCTTTTTCACACATGCAAAAAGGCATTTTGTCTACATTCACTTCACACTCCGTATTCACCCTCCTGTCTCTTTCCAGTTCTCTCATTCCATACAGGACTTGGTTTACATTCCTCTCCTTCAGATTGTTCCAGTGTATTGTAATTGTTTCACTATTGCATTTCATAAATATACAAACAGTATCTAAATAAGATTGACTCTCTTTTGGTCTCTTACTTTAACAAGTCTCAATCTCTACTATTGCTCAAGAGTTTTTAGTGTTTTATGCAGTTACCTTTATGCTTATGCAATGTGCTTTATTAATTGCCACCCCATAACAGTCTCATTCCCTCAGAAGGTTGTAACATTTATACACATAATCTCTTTTTGTACATATAGTACATATACGCATATATATGTGTATGTATATATATACAATATATATACACACATACACATGATCCTGTGTGTTTACTGTATTTGCTGTGTCGTGTATACATGAGGGAAAACATTTTACATTTGTTCTTCTGAATTTATCTTACTCATTTACGATGTTGTACTCTAGTTTCTTCCATTTCCCTAAAAATTACATTGCTTATTTTTTATTTATGATGAAATATACCACTATTTATACACAGTACAATTAATTAATGTTATATTATGGGTATATATATATATATTTGTGTGTATATGTATGTGCCTGTTGTACTCAGATTTCATTCTTTCAGACACATATCCAAGAGTAGTATTATAAGATAGTATAGATGTTTTGTTTTTATTGCTTATTTTTTGAGAAACCTTTTAATTGGACAAAGTTTTTGAGAAGTAGTAAGGTGCCTATGGTTAGAGGAAACTAAGCAATGGAGAAAGGAATTGGAAGCTGGGAGAAAGATGAGGAACCGTTAGCATATATCAGTATTAGCTGACAGATATACATCCTATCTTAACCCGGTTGATGCTGACATATATTTCAATTGTATAGCCTCTCTCTGATATGCTCTGTTCAGTTTTGGAAATGTCAGTCTCACACTGAGAATTTTAAGCAGAGGGATAACAAAATTTGGCATGTTATTAAATATGCTTGTTGCTGAAATGTTGAAAAGATCCTGAAAGGGTCAAGAATAACCATATGCGAGATTATTTCAATCATCAGGACAAAAGACGAGATTAGCTGCACAGACTTGGAAATGTGAGTATTTTGAAGACAAGAGGAAGTGCTGACAGAGAGCATGTGGCTATAAAAAATGTAGTGAGTCATGTATTTTTTTTAGGCTTTTGGCTTGAGTTACTAGAAGAAATGAATCTGATATTAGCTGTGATAAGGAAGAAAAAGTAGGTCTGAAAGACCATCAGGAGCTTGGGTTTGTTAAATATGAGAAGCCCTTCCTCTATTCAAGTTAGTTTATACATTTATGTCTGAAGTATTAGGATTTATATCAGATGGGAGATTTTAAGAAAAGCATTAAGAGGTAAGAGTCAGCTAGGAAAAACAGATCAATCCTGTAATTATGGATACCTGAGAGGTAAAGATTTGGGGGGAATCAAAGTTCAAGATTATCCCAGGAATGAAGTTCCATAGATTCATCGTATTTGATGGTTGGACAGTTGTCTTGAACTTGTTTCCCAGTTCAGAGGAAGTACAAGGTCTGCATGCTGTGGCACCTGTCTGCCCTCATCAGTGACAGTCATACTCTTCTTCTTCATTGGAATTACTAACTTTAAAGTGTTCCAGAATGGAATATCTGGACTTGTCTGCTTATATTTATTCATGTGGTATATCTTCTATAAACTGATAATTTTGGACATTGTGAGTGTGTGTGTGTGCATGATTGAACTCAAGGTTTCAATGAAAATTAGAAAGCATTTGGGTAAATATCTCAATTTTAACTTGATCTATAAATTAGTATTGCAAATTAGTACTGCAAATACTCAGAATCTGAATATGACATTCTCTTCTTTACTCCTGTTCCACACAACTCTGGGGAAAATGGATAAAAAATATGCTGTAGCGCCGGGAGTTTGGCCTAGTGGTAGAGTGCTTGCCTAGCATGCATGAAGACCCAGGTTCAATTCCTTGGTACAACATACATAGAAAAAAGCTGGAAGTGGTGATAAGGCTCAAGTGGTAGAGCGCTAGCCTTGAGAAAAGTCCAAGGACAGTGCTCAGGCCCTGAGCTCAAGCCCAGGACTGGCAAAAAAAATATGCTGTAGATTAAATCAATAACTTAGGAAGTCAAGAACTGACATGTGCTATTCATAATAAGTTCTCCTTTTAGAATAAGTTCACATAGCCAATCTCTTACATCTTATTATTAATCATAAAGTGGCAACATAGAATATTTCCTTTCAGCATTAATTACTAATATGAACACGTGCGTGAACACACACATATAGTACATCCACTATCAGTATTGCATAGATCATCACCAACCAAAAGACTCTTAGACCCCTAATTTCTGAGCTTTTTCTGGTCGAACGTCTTCTGTATGAGCATGGCTGAGACAAGGGGTCTGGACCCAGTGGTGCATGAAGTTTTCCCAGAACCTCAGTCTGGAAACCCAGTGAGGAAAACAGACATGTTTTGCCACTGGGAATCTTCCATATTGAACAGGTCAGAACAAGCTTAGTTGATTCTAACATAAATTGCAGGGTATTCTTTTATAAGGAGAAAGATAAATAATTAAGAATATTAATGGAGTAAGAATGGTACCTGAATCTTTCAGGAAGCAAACGTAAAACTCAAGCAGGGCTCTAGTGGTTCTTACTTGCACTCCTAGAGAGTCAGGAGTCTGAAGGCTGAGGGTCACTGTACAAAGCCAGCCTAGGTAGGAAAGTCTGAGAGACTTTTATCTGCAATTAACCACCAGAAATAAAACAGGAGTGGTTCTGTGGCTCAATGTGACAGAGCCCTAGCTTAGAGTAGAGAAAGCTCAGATACACTACCTAGGCCCTGAATTCAAGCTCCAGGACTGACAAAACATAACTAAACTGAAATAAAAATCTGTAAACACTTGATAATTCTATATATTCTTTTGCTCTATCCTATCAGCTAGTACTTTGGAAAATATACTAGAAGTACAATCAAAAGAAAAATTTTAATAAAGATTTCAACTAGATGCACAATGTGTTGTGTCTCTGCATTAGGTTTAACACCATCCAAAAAACCCCATCAAAACCAGGATGTATATGAAATACAATGTCTTGATACATAATATGGATATCTGCTGAATTCTTTCCATACAGGCTTGACAAGGCAGTAAGCACTGTTTATCAGCTTATAACACGGGACCTTATTGCTGAGTAGTCTTTTTAGATTATAGAGAGTGTTTTATTTATTTTGTTTTCCATTAATATCTTATGCTCTTTCGTGTGTACATCTATGGCTTTTCCTTTTAAATCAGGCACAGGAATTATTTCACACAATCTCTTTTTATATGAAGGTGCAGACCGGGGGGAGGGGAAGGCTTCCAGCAGACTAGAGGATGAATTAGTTTTTCTGAAAATACATGGTATCACAGAATTAAAAATATTTTTTAAAATCCTGAACTACAGTCTACTGCCAGTACTATTCTCAGGAGAGCCTGGATAACAATGCAGAGCTCAAGAATATTTATGCAGCCTGACGAGTGTTCATAGTAAGCCTAGAGTTAAAGCAAGAATTTAAAGATACAGAACAAGAGTTTCATCTTAAGTAAATCCATGAAAAAAAATTCCCCTGGAATGACACAGAGTGAGATTCTGGCTGCCAGTAATAATGTTCAAACAGGTTAAAGGACCACATGTATAATATATTTTAATACTGTGCTGTATGTGTGTCTCCATTTCCATTCAAAGTACTGGCACTGACATTAATCAGTGCCACTGGATCCCTCATGCTGCCAAGAGAGCAGTCATACTGACACTTTTCCTTTAAAGGCTTTGTATCTGAGGCTGTCCACAGTCCATCACTTCCCTTCATTAAAGCCATGGTGAAAGCAGCTGCGATCACTGCAAGTGTAGTAATGCATACCAAGTGGGTAAAATATCTTAGTAGCTACATGGGAACTATTTTCAGCCACCGAGCAGCCTCAGTCCATAAGATTGATTTTTATTATTGTTTTCTTTTATAAATAGACTTTGTCACAGGTAACATGAGCAATACTAATTTTGTAATGATGTAAAGACCAGGTGTCTTTGTTTATACAATTCACCACTTGCTAGGGACATGAGATCAAATGCCCCCAAGACAGGGCCCTGGATTTCTTACCAGTAATGTTGCTTATATATATCACATATCAGTAGCTCCCAGTTGTCATTCAACTAAGTCCATAGGTAGACCAACTGGCATTTGAATGACAAATAATATAGTTGGTAGACTCATGCAACATCTTTACATTGCTATGATAAAAGGTTATATATATATATATATATATATTAAAAGGAGAAAGAAGAATTACTTTGGGAAAAAATTTCAGAGTTTCAGACCAAAGACCTGGGCTCCACTGATTCAGACCTTGTTGAGATAGAGAATTGTAGAAGCTGAGGCCTGAGGCAGGGACTATAGACTTCAAGGTCCATAGAAATAGAAAAATAAAACAAAAATGAAGAACCAGGGTCCAGTTATAACCTTCAAGAGCTTGCCTCCAGTGACCTACTTCCTCGTTCAAGGTCATTCATCTTTAGGTCCTAACCACCTCCCAAAAGAGCACCACCAGTTGGAAAAAACTTTGAACAATTGCCTATGGATGAGATTTCTTACTCAAACCATAACATGTAAGTACATATTTATACAGATTCAAAAAATAAAATGATAGTACTTAATTAATAGTAGTGCTTTTATCACTTGATTAGTAAGAGCCTCCCTTTCTCTGTTTCTATGTCTCTTTGTCCTGCTCCTTGGTATGTAGCTTAGCTTCTGATACTACTGCCTCAGCCACTGAGGATTGTTGGCATTGCAGGTATAAACTAAAAGACCTCATTAACTTTTCTTTAAACAAATGAACATTAGAAGGACAACCAACATTTTGTGAGTTCATACTATTAGGCCTTTAGAAGTGGCAATTTGATTATAGATGTGTAATTCACTGTTATATAGATGTCTGCAAATAAAATATCCAGATTTCAAGTCATATATATACATATATATATGGCAATGATGATATATGCACATATATATGTTATGTATTATATAGTATATATGTAAACATAAATTATCATAGTACTTTTTAACACAGATTCACTTACCTATAGTTTTAGACACAGTCTTTCAAGTATTGACTTCTTTTGACAGTTGTTTGATTTGTTTGTTAAGCTAAATTTAAACCCATCACAAAGCTTTCTTCTATATATAGGGTATCACTGAAAATAACAGTTTTTATAGATTTTTTTTCACATTGTCTTCTGGATGGTAACAGAGACTTAATTGCACATCTTTCAGGAAGGAATGAGAAGACATTTTATTTTCTATCCTGAAAAAAAAGGTAATGGCAGAATAATATGCTCTGGTACATTTTCTCAATTACCCTGATCTTTTATTTGGGGAATCCTAATATCTCTATCTTATTTGTGTCTTAAAACACAGTCATTTAAAGTTTTTCTTTCTGGAATTTAGTATTGCTATAACAAGTTATCTATGACTTAACCTAAAGGAATGACCCATAAAAAAGAAAGAAAGAATAGTATCAAAGTAATCTTAAAGTTATTTACCTTATGAATTTCTATTTTTTTTCTTTTTTTCACATTTTTATTGTAATTAGTAAAAGGGTTACATGATATTTGCCAGATAGAAGGTGCATTAATTCACATACATTGATACCCTTTCACATGTCTTGGTACCCATTACCCTCCCCCCCCCACCACCCACCCCCGTCTTGGTTTTCCCCCCTTCCCTATCAAATTTCAAATAACCAAATACAAATAAATTCAATATATCAGATAACAAAATGAGATACTGTAACAATATGAGATAACCAAGGGACAGCAAAGGAGATGAGAGACAACATAGTACATTAAGGACAACAATCATTCGTTATATGGCTTTTGTTTCACTATTCTGGAGGTCTTTTCAATTAGCTTCATACTATATGGCCTTATGTATCAAGATTTTGCTCTATTGCAGATCTCTGCTAGTAGAGCCCAAGGTTTCTACTGATTATGACGAATGAGGGAAACCATTGAGCCTAAGTTCCTTTGAGTCTGGCTTACTTCACTTAATATGATTTTTTCTAAGTCTATTGCATTCGATCTACTATAAGTAGTTCTTGCAATGTGTTTGTGAACATTAATGATGACAAAGAAAGGCTGGCAAGGAAATGGTTAAGTATGTATGGACTCTGACCTCAGAGACTGAGGTCCACAGGAAGAGAGGGACCAGTGAGCAAAGGGGTAAATGAATGTGGTAGATGCACAAGAGAAAAGCCATGACATAGCTGGGAGATGGAATTTTACTATTAATAGGGGTAGGGTATGAAAACAAATGGGTGCAGAAAGCAGTCACTAAATTCAATCAATAGCCTACAGAACTGAGAAAATTAAGTGAAGGGTAAGATTGAGAGGGGTGAGGTAAAATGATGAGAGTGATGACATTGATCTAGATATATCAAATTCATAAAGTGCTTTGTTGAAAAATAACTCCTCTTTGTAAGTACTTAAAGATAATAAAAAGAGGGCCGGGAGTTTGGCCTAGTGGCTAAAGTGCTTGCCTAGCATGTATGAAGACCCGGGTTCGATTCCTCAGTACCACATACATAGAAAAAAGCCGGAAGTGGTGCTGAGGCTCAAGTGGTAGAGCTCTAGCCTTGAAAAAAATCCAAGGACAGTGCTCAGGCCCTGACCTCAAGCCCAGGACTGGCAAAAAAAAAAAAAAAGATAATAAAAAGAGAAAAGTTGAATAAGCAATTATGTAACACTAAATGTATGTTTTATCTTAAAAAACATATAATTAAATACTAATGCAAATTGTAACAATATAGCATATATAATATTGTGCGTATTAACCATCAATGAATGAAAACCATGGATATATTAAATGTTAGCTAGGATGTAGAACGTTACAAACCTCTCCTATTCATGTTTGGCATATAAATGAGTATTAAGGCTTTGAGAGGAATGTGAGAAAAGTCTAGTATTCTTGAATTGTATAGTAACTTCCATGCCAACATATATTTGAAAGTAATGTTTGCACACTGCACAAGGAGAAAAAAACTAAAATGTAAAAGGGAAAATGCTGAATCATAAGTAGCCATAAACAAGAACACTGGTAAATAAATTATGCTTTATTTATACAATGAAATGCAATAAACAAGCTAAACTCTATCAAATGGAGTTTGTGAGTGAATGCAGGTACTTTTTCTCCCAGGAAAACAAAGAAAAAAGTGAAAGTACTTCAGAGAAAAAAAATCATCATATATAAAATTTGGAGCAAAACACAGCCCTAGATTGTATGGATATGTATTCATGCTGCCAAAGTAGAAATCATGTATTTAAATGCTAAATATAGAAATTCAGTTGAATAGACTGGAATTAGGGTGGGGTATACACATGTATACATGTCATTATTGCTTTATTTTCTTTAAAAGAGAAAAGGTAAATTTGGCCAAATTGAGTCAAAAATATTATTTAATTATATCATTATCTATACTTCTCTATCATTTATCAGGATAAAAAATAAAATGCCAGGCCGGGTATGGTGACTCATACCTGTAACCCTAGCTACTCAGGAGGCTGAGATCTGAGTCAAGGTTCAAAGCCAGCCCCTGCATGAAAGGACCTGAGACTCTTTTTAAAATATATTTTATTGTAATTGATAGAAGGGTTTCATTATATTCACCAGATAGAAGGTACATCACTTCACATAATAGTGGTCAGTTTTGGAACAATAACTTTATGTGTCAACTAATCTCAGAATTCCTCACACATTAATTTTCATTATGTTCTCATCAGTTATATGCTTGTTTTCTCTTCTACAGAAGAGATTGCCAAAGCACAGATTCTTAAATAGCTTTTCCAGTGTCTAAAAGTTAGTTTGTGAGGACTTATATTTTTTTATGAGGCAAAAATAGGCATATTTTATTCAAAGTGCTCCCTATTTTATAATCACTCACTAATGTTCTTTTTTTTCTTTTTTATATATTTTTATTGTAATTAATAAAAGGGTTACATGTGAGGACTTATATTTATAGTTGTTATACAGTCATTAAAATTAAGTAATTTTCATGAATATTGAATAAAATCAATTTACAGGCAATTGTAAACAAGTGGACAAATGACAACATCACAATTTAATTGTCATAAGTATTCAGTGGAGTAAGAAAGACAGACAATGGACTGGAAATGCTAAAGTGAAGCTGGATTCTTACAAGGTACTAGAAACATAGTAGTCAATCTTACATGAATGCAGTGGCATTCATATAATGATAGTCCAGTGGACTTTCATTATCAATATTAAAATGAATACCAGAATAAAAGAATGAATCAGTACAAAGTTTTACATCACATGCTTAATGCAATTGACACTGGAATCTGCCTCTGTGGACCTGAAAGTAGCATCCTGTATAACATATTCTGTTTGGACATTCATTATCACCTAGTGTCTGGTAAGACATTGGACATGCCTATTGTCCTCATTCTTTGCAGTTGATTTTGTTATGATCATTAAGTAATTATATGAAAGTACTTCAATGTATTTTGGTCAATATCACCCCTACATTCTTTCTCTAATGATGCAATTTTCTAATTAGTAAAGGTAAAGAATAAAGAAAAAGGGGGTATGAAGGCCAGTTACCACAAAATCAACAGCTACTTTTTTTAAAAAAAATATTACTTTATTTCATTGTATAGAGGGGTTACAGTTATATTTGCCAGATAGAATGTACATTACTTCTCACATATTGATAGCCTTTCTAACCCCGTTTCCCTCCCTCATATCTCCCCTCATTTTTCTGCTCCTATTTCAAATAAACAAGTAAGCATCTATATAATAAAACAGGTAACAAAGTGGGATGCTGTAACAATATGAGATTAACCAAAGGGCAACACAAGAGAAAAGAGAAAAACACAATACATAAAGAATAACAGTCACTTACAATTAAGCTCTTGTTGCCATGTCCTGGAGGTCCATTAATTTGGCCTCATTCTGTCTGCCCTTATGTATCTAGGGTTTGAGCTATTGTAATCCTCTGCTAGGAGAGTTCTAGGTTTGTACTAATTATTACAGATGAGGGAAAACATTGACCCTATATATTTTAGATATGAGGCCTTTGGCTGTTGTATGGTTAGTGAAGATCTTCTCCCACTCTGTGGGCTTTCTATTTAATTTGCTGGCTATGTCTTCTGCCATACAGAAGTTCTGCAATATAATGCAGTCCCATTTGTTCAAGCTATCTTTCATTTGCTGTGTTTCTGGGTCATTATTAAAAAAGTGTCAAGGAGGCCTAGAGTATCTCCTATTCCTTCTTGTAAAGTTTGTGGGGTATCTGCTTTTACCTCAAGGTCTTTGATCCATTCGGGAATTAATCTTGGTGTAGGGTGACATAAAAGGATCCAACTTTAATTTTCTGCCGGTTCTTCCAGCACCACTTGTTAAAAAGGTTGTTTTTCTTCCATTCTATTTTTTTGGGCTCCCTTAACAAAGATTAGGTGGCCATAGGTATGTGGGTTAATTTCTGGGTCTTCAGTTGTACTCCACTGGGCCCAGGCCCATTCCTGTGCCAGTACCAAGCAATTTTAGTTACTATAGCTCTGTAAAAGATTCTAAAATTTAGTATTGAAATTCCTCCTGCACTGTTCTTCCTGCAAAGAATTTTTTTGCTATACGAGGTCTTTTATTATTCCATATGAAATTTTGGATCACTTCTTCTATTTCCTTAAAGAATGATATTGGGATATTGAAGAGTATTGCATTAAATTTGTAGATAGCTCTTGGCAGGATTGCCATTTTCACGATATTAATTCTTCCAATCCCTGAGCATAGGAGGTTTTTCCATTTCTTCAGTTCTGATTTAATTACATTTTCAGGGTTTTAAAGTTTTCATCCTTTACATTCTTAGTTAATTCCTAAGTACTTTCTTTTCTTTGAGGCTATTGCAAAAGGAGTTGCTTTCCTGATTGATGCCTCGATCCCCTCATTGTTGGAATATCGGAAGGTGATTTTTGAGGGTAATTTTTTACCCTTCTACCTTGCCAAAGTTTCAAATCAGCTCAGGCAACGTGGGAGTAGTCCATGGGGTTCTTTAAATACAGGATCATGTCATCTGCAAAGAGGAATAGTTTCACTTCCTCTTTCTCTATTGGGATCACTTTTATGCTTGCTTCTTGCCTTATTGCTCTGGCTAGGAATTCTAATACTATGTTAAAGAGGAGTGGAGAGAGTGCACATCATTGTCTCTTTCCTGATTTTAGTGGAAATGGCTTTAGTTTTCACCATTAAGTATAATGCTAACTGTGAGTTTGTCATACACAGCCTTTATTGTACTCAGGAATTTTCCATGGATTCCTGATTTCTCCAGAGCTTTTAGCGTAAAGGGGTATTGGATCTTGTCAAATGCCTTTTCTGCATCTATTGAGACAATCATGTGATTCTTATCCTTGCTGCTAGTCATGTAATTGACTTGCACGTATTGGACCAGCTGAAAGCACCAGCTACTTTGCAGGAAGTCTGTAGAGAGAAGAGATGTGGAAACATTACATTTTTACCTGTCTCTTGCTTGGCACTTGCCCTTCAGTGACAATACTGAAAAGCAACTGTGGCCAAAAAACATCAAGCACCATAACGCAATGTAAATGTTCAGCTTTCAGTCTTCTGTGAAAAGTGGGCAGCATCAATTCTAGAGCAGTAATATATTAAATCATAGAAAGGAAACCCCAGGGATTAAATGCTAGAGTCTATCAGTCCACTGGCCAGGAAAGGATGCCAATTTTAGCATACAATTCCTGAGTGTTCCTGAGTGTCTAGGGAGAGTGTCCAACAGCATAGTAAGTATTTAAGTTTCAATTAGGAATTGGATTTTTGATTTTGAAAAGAGTATCAGTAGATAGGGCAAGAGAAATACCCTAAAAAAGCAGCTGCCCTGTGTTTTGCTCTGCATAGTGGACCCTTGATGAGATACAAGTTAAGAAAAGCAGGAAGAAAGGTCAAATTTCTTTTCAAATCTAGCATGTATTCAACTCAGAACCTGAGCAGCAAGATTACAAATACCTAAAACTTCTGCACACAGGAGCATTGACTGCAAGTAACAATGAAGACATTTTAAAATGTGCATAGCAGGCCATATTCTGAACATACAGCTTCCACTATTATAGGTTTGTAATATGCTGTGATAATATCTCTCAACATACCATTGCATGCAAATAAAGAATCTTTTTGTATTTTCCCAAGGAAAACATAAGAAAACAGCTTTCAGCACATCAGTGGGAGCTAAAAGAACTTCCTAAATAGAGGATAGATTTTTCTTTATTGCCTGGGTTCATTTAGTTAAAACAGTGTTTTGTTGTGATTAGCCCACATATTTTACTTATTCCCTCTTCCTGGAAGGTGTTAGACTTAATAACTTCTATTCTGGTATAGGAATTTAAAATAAAATTTTCATTCATACAAAAGGAAAGAGAGGTAAGAATTCTATACACATTGAATATTTATTAGGCACCAAGGTATTATGTAGTTACTTTATATTCATTATACCATAAACCCAGTTAAGCTTTCCAGTTTAAGAAGAAAGTGAAGGAGGCAATAAAGGATTTTTCCCCAATACTAAAAGCTAAAGGTAGAGCTGGGACATGAAAAGGATTTGAGCTTTGTCCTAAAACCTAAAAGTAGAGCTGGGATGTGAAAAGGCCTTGAACTCTGTCCTCAATCCTTAAATTACGCCATGTTATCCATCATAGGTTCTCAAGCAGAGCAGAGAACTTGCAAAAGAATACCCACTGGCCATTCTGCATTACAGAAGGCAGAGAAAATCCTAGGAGACAAGAGGGAGAATCTTGCACCACCAGGAAAGAAATAGAACAATGTAAATTTACTTACACCAAGTTATTTGACATGGCAAATATACAATAGATCAGAAAACCTATGCTTTCCTTAGGAAAAAATGCCTGTTATATATGTAAACATAGAAATGGAATCTATCAGAGCATTCTTTCTTTGCATTCAGTGGTATTTATAAATTATTTTTGCCAGTCCTAGAAATTGAACTCAGACCCTGAGCACTGTGCTTGGGTTTTCTCAAGGTTAGAGCTCTATCAATTGAGGTATAGAACCACTTCAGGTTTTTTCTATTTATGTGGTACTGAGGAATCAAACCTGGGTCTTTGTGCATGCTAGTCAAGCACTAGACCAAACTCCTAGCTCCAAACAGTGGTATTTATAGAGATTCCTACATGGCTACATCCTCAAATCTGCTGTGCCATCAAAGCTACTTGTGCGCAGAATGTTTAGTGATTTCAGACCTTGCTGTTTGGATTGTGGGTTGAGCATTTGTTTGGTTTGAAAAGAACTTTGACTTTTGACCTTGATCTACCTATCCTGCTGTGACATCAGTGTTTCACTGCCCTGGGCACAGAGCAGATACTTTTTAACTAGTATTTATCTCACCCTTTCTGTGGACACCTTTTCCTATTTAATTCCTAATACAAAATTATCTGAATAATATATATAGGCACCCAATTATTCTATACAAAATAGTCATTCTTTCACTGCCAGTGGATGGATAGACACCACCATTTAAGCCCTAGGACTCTTTTTTTGTGCTTTAATGTATAATTATTATTTTGGCTGGTCCTGGGGCTTCAACTCAGGGCTCGGACACTGTCCTTGTGCTTTCTCAAGGCTAGCATTTTAACCTTGAACTTCTGGCTTTTTCTGTGTATGTGGTACAAATGAATTGTACCCAGGGCAAGCACTCTACCACTAGGTCACTCTTCTGTTCCATATGTACAGTTCTTGAGCAGTGGAATGCCTGGTTCTCTCATTTTCATTTGTGCCACACTAATCAGTATATTGAGGACCTATTATCAACCCAATATTATATCAAGTATCAGGAACAAATTACTGTTAAATGCCAAGTGACTAGTAAATCTCACATAAATCTATTGTTACATTAGATTCCATCCTTATTAGGAGAACAAACTTTCCATGAAATGAAAATAAAACTTGTCCTTTATTACTGTGTAAGATCTCAGGACATAATTTCACCCATTTGAATTTACAAAAGTCCGAGCATTTTACCAGCACCATTTGTTGAATAGGCTGTTTTTGTTTCAATCTATGTTTTGGGATCTCTTATAAAATATTAGTTGGCTATTGGTATGTGAGCTTATTTCTGGGGCTTGTATTCTGTTCCATTGGATTTCAGATCTTTTTGTGACAGTACTAAATTGTTTTCAATACTGTAGTTCTGTAGTTAAGTTTGAAGTTTGGTATTGTTTTACATCCAGTCCTACTCTTTCTGCTAAGGATTGATTTTGTAATTTGGAATTTTTTGTGTACCCATATGATTTTTAAATTGTTTTTTCTAGCTTGCTAAAGAATGATATTGGGATTTTGAGGCAAATTCATGTACTGACTGATACATTAAAACCTGAGGCTTAGCCAGGCACCTAGCTACTCAGGAGGCTGAGGTCTGGGGACCATGGTTCAAAGCCAATCTGGGCACTAAAGTCTGTGAGATTCCTATCTCCAATTAATACCAGAAAACCAGAAGTGGTGCTGTGTCTCAACTGGTGGAGTGCTAGCCTTGAGCTGAAGCACTCTGGGACAAGTCCCAGGCCAAGTTCAAGGCCCATGACCAACCAACTCCTGCCCCCTACAAACACCCGAATTATTATTTTCTCTGAAATTCCTCTATTATTAATGGAAAGATATGTAACTGTCAATAAACTTATTATGGTCTGAAATAACTATCAGTTTAAAGTAAATAGTTATCTGTGACTATAATATTCAGTCACAGACAAAAGAAAGGAATTCTGACATATCTTTTATAAAGAAGTTAACTATATCCTAAACCCCCAGGCCTGCTAATATGTTAACTTAAAGTTTATGATTTCACAATGAAAATTTCAAGAGAAAACGAAGAATTTTTATTGTGCACAATAATTGAGGTGTTAAGTTGAGATGTTAACTGAGAGGTGAAATTGAGATATTAAATTGATGTAAACTGACTTTTTTTTCTTTTTTTGGTCATGGGGCTTGAACTCTGGTCCTGGGTGCTGTTCTTCAGCTCTTCAGATCAAGGTTAGCCACTCTACTACTTGAACCATGGTGCCACTTCTAGTTTTCTGGTGCTTAATTAGAGATAAGGGTCTCATGGACTTTTGTGCCCAGATTGGCTTTGAATCATGATTCTCAGATCTCAGCCTCTTGAGTAGTTAGAATTACAGGCATGAGCCATTTGTGCCTGACCCATGATAACAGGATTTTTCCTTTTTTTTTGCCAATCCTGGGACTTGAACTCAGAGCCAGGGCACTCTCCCTGAGCTTCTTTTGCTCAGTGCTACCACTCTATCACTTGAGACACACCATAACCTTTGTTTTTTTCCGGTTTATGTAGTAGTACTGAGGAATCAAACCCAGGGCTTCATGCATGCTAGGCAAGCACTCTACAACTAACACATTCCTAGCCTCAGTTTTCACATTTTTAAATGGTTTATTTACATACTATGACAATGTATTCTTGGTATATATTGAGCTAGACTACAGAATAACAATGTAGAGTTCATCATGTTTATTGTGTTTGATATTTAGATAGTTAAAAGGATGCTGGTTTTAGTTTAATTATTTGTATAATGTAATCATATACTAGTATAACAGTTCATCAAGAAAATAATGTCAACTCATATTATCATCATAATGACAAATAAATATTGACATCGGTAGGAAAATAAACCGATCAAGAGCGATTAAATTAGAGTTGATGAGAGAGAGTAAAATTTTTAGGAAAATGATGAAAGCACAGTGATCAAATGTGTGGGAGAGTTTTAACATTGAGAGACACCTCTTAAAACACCAGTGTATTTGTATTCAAATTAATAATCAAGATTGATGCTAGACATGTTTCTCAAGTTTCCCTGCATAATTTCATATGAACATCTACAGATGTGCATATGAATAACAAGCTAATGAAAAAGTGACATACACTAGGATGAGCTGCCCACAAATGCCCAGCAAAACTATGGAAGAAAGAAATTTTGTAAGATTTCTGGTTGGCTTTCAAATGTTTTAGGCAGTACAAACTTGAAATCCCATAATAAATGAGCTAATTTACATAAACAATGATGACATGGAAAATGTAAATTAGGAAAACTCCTTACAGCAAATATGTAAATTTAATGAACAACAGTTAATCTTGTCATCATGAATCCTTGGTCTAGTACTGGTACTTGTATTTGACCAAAAAGTGCTCATATGTAAGATTTATGTTTATATTTTACATCTCAGATTTTTGTTTTAGAGCATATATTTATTAGACTAATTCTCCATCTTTAGTGATTCAGTTAATATGTTTTCTTAACAGTTAGAATCAGTTTTATGTCCATATTTTGTGATTAATGATGATTTTTAATCACTTACTTGAAATAACAGTATTCTAGATCATCACCTCTGTGAGTGTTTAAATATCTTTAGGTGCAGAATAAAAGAAATCCCAGCGATTGCTTTCAAGACTAGGACAGCTATCCCACAGGGGGAAAAAAAACCTGAGTTTGAAAGAAGACCTAGAATATGGTTAGATAGATAGATAGGTATTATAGATAGATGGATATAGATAATACAGATATAAATATCGTGTGTGTGTGTGTGTGTGTGTGTGTGTGTGTGTGTGTGTGTGTGTGGTGGAAAAGGGTAATCTTGGGGCTTAAACTCAGGTCCTGGGTGCTGTCACTGAACTTCTTTTGCTTAAGGCTGATACTCGATCTACAGTGCCATTTCCGGCTTTTTCTGAGTAATTTATTGGGGATAAGCATCTCCAGGATTTTCCTGCCAGGGCTGGCTTTAAACACTGACTTTCAGATCTCAATTTCTTGAGTATTTAGGATGGATGAAGTGAGCCACCACTACACAGTGAGATTGGGCAAATTATAAATTGCTTTTCATCCCCTGTAGAAACCTCTGTATTTAGATTTTTAAGTAGACATAGTTGTTTCCCTTTTCTTTAACAACAATAAAAATGTGAAGTTAGATGAAAATGTATGACGTCTACCCCAGGTGAGCCTTGCAATTGCCACATGCTTGGATGATTTAGGTACTTTGACACTCAATACCCTTGGCAAAAGTAAGTAGCTCAGATTTTCTTTTAATTAACAAATAAAATAAAATTTTAAGTGTTAAATAAAGAGACGAAAATGTCTGTAGTAGCAGAGAACTTGACTGAATTATTGCAGGTTTCAGAATTGCAAGTTTCCAGAATTCTTTCCAGAATGTCTATAGATGTTCATCTTGCCAACACCGTTACTAAAATTGAATATTGTTTCCAGTCGTACCAGATTCTAAATGATTTGCTAATTAAGTAATTCCATTAAAAAGCACAAGTCATAATTTCATTAATCAAAGTAAAAACCTTGATAATGTGTTTTAAGTGAACATAAAGTAGATTTTGTTTTCCGGAAGTAAACGAAATCTCTGAAGCTTACAAGCTCATAATATATCAGACATATCAGTAACTAGGGACTTTGTGGGGAAGATCAAAGGCATATAAATGATTCATGAGGGAGTTGCTGAAAATCATCATTAGTTCTCTTTCTGAATTAAACTATGTCTGCTCTTTATATGACAGCTAAAGGGATATTTTAATTTCTCATTAAACTACATACTAATAATGTGATGTTTTCGAATAGAAAGACACAGGAAAGCTGAATTTTAACTTGACTATATAAAAATTTGAGAATACATTCGGTAGACCAGTTCCTGTACATGTAAAGGTTTGTGATTTCTTTCTTGCACTGTTTAAACTTGAGACTTGGAATTAGTAGGCGCACAACACAAAGCTTTCAAATGAAGAAAGGGATGGATGTATGACTGGGAATTCCTTTTCAGGTTCTGACTGAGGAAGTCATGCAGGATATTATTATGTTTTGGTAACATTTTAATCTGTGAGTCTCCCTTGGATATTAGGTTATTCTTTCTGGCAGTCTGTAAGTAAGGTAATAAAAATAGGATTGCAAAATTTTAAGTATGTGTGTGCATTACTTGTTACATGTGGAATCTAGAGTATGTTACTGAACCTTGGATTATTTACTGTTTCTTAAAGCACCAAAGCATCAAAGCACAAAAATGATGATAGTTGTATCTATTTAACAGCATATCATGTAATAGCAATCTATATAACAGTATATCATGTAATAGTAATCAAGTATTAGAGCAATGGTCTGCTTACAGTCAGTCCTTAATCATTCTCTTTTATAGTTGTTGGTGATATTGTTAATTTTGAAAATTCATTGAAAGAGATACTTTTGTCAAAACTCTACCTCTCCAGGACCGGGTGTTGGCCTAGTGTTGCCTAGCATGTTCTAAGATCCAGGTTCGATTTCTTGCCACCACACACACAGAAAAAGCCAGAAATGGTACTGTGGCTCAAGTGACAGAGTGCTAGCCTTGAGGAAAAAGCACAAGGACAGTACTTAGTCCCTGAGTTCAAGCCATAGGACTGGCAAAAAAAATCTACGTCTTAGAATATGTATCTATAAAAAAATGAAATATATATTATAACTAAATTATACAGTTGCAGGTTGACAAAGAACACCACTGTCAGGTTAAATACATAATATTGATGTTTTTGTACATTTAACAGCTATGATGGATTTGATATTTCACTTTTGTGTGTGTGATGCATGCACCCTGAGTTTCTGAAGACTACTAATTTAGTAGTACATTAAATATTCATGGCCCATCATTATAATCACTCATCTCTGTTTCTTTCAATTCAACATCCGTAGACATCATTTCTATTTCTACCTAGAGCTGATAATTGGATTTTTAAAGTTGAAAGTCTTTTAATTAATGTTATGTGTTATTACAGAAAAAAATGGTGAATAAGACAGTTGAAAACAGTACAAAATCTTGTAGAGGCTGTGAGGAATATTCAGATAACCCCATGACCTCACTATGTATATTTGTCCATTGTTGATGTTGTTGCATACATCCTCTCTCTCTCTCTCTCTCTCTCTGTCTCTCTCTCTCTCTCTCTCTTTCTCTCTCTTTCTCTTTCTCTCTAGCTCTAGGGAAAGATCATAGAATATATACTGCTGCTACATGTAGAAAAATATTGACAAGATCCGGCAACATTTGTGTAGTGACCCTGTGTTTAAAAATTCAGTTGACCTCATGTATGGAAGAATGGCTCCCACAAGACTCAGAAGTGGGGCATGAGGAGGGAGGTTGGCAAGCCAGGCCATGTCATCTAGAGACTCTTCATGGGTACTGATATATCTCTTGAGTTGACTAACCCTTGGTCTGGGAAAATTGCCAGAGAAATCACATTAACATTGGAGCTCACAGTCAGAATAGAATTAAATGCTTAAGATCCCAAATTTGTATGTGTTTTGGATTAGTAATGCAATTAAGCAGATCAGTCTTTATTATTTCTTCCCAGGTGGCAAAACTCAAGAGTTTATCTTATTTGAACCAATCTTACAAATATCCCTATTGAGGAACAACAGAAATAAGGACATACTGCTTACACGAATATAAATTAAGAAAGTGTTTCATACGAATAACTCCAAAGACATGATCATTAAAAAATCAATGGTCATCTCTTAGTAATATTCTAAATTGAAATAATATTTTAAAAATATTGGGCCATAGTAATAAAACTCTTCAAACTTCTGTTCAGTTGTCTAATTATTTTTATCTCAGATACAAGTAAAATTCACAAAGATGTTTGTACAACAATATTTCATTCAAAACAGTTTATACAGGGAACTACCAAAACCAATTTGTATCTAGTAATTTAAAGCTCTATATAAATTATGACATATTCTTATATAGGATATCCTGTATTTACTAAGTAAAATAAAATGGTTTTATGCTAAGAATGTCTGAAACATATTTTACAGAAGACAGAGGGTAAAACATTGTCCCATTTTTTTTTTTTTTGCCAGTCCTGGGCTTGAGCTCAGGGCCTGAGTCCTGTCCTTGGATTTTCTCAAGGCTAGAGCTCTACCACTTGCGCCTCAGCACCACTTCCGGCTTTTTGCTATGTATGTGGTACCGAGGAATCGAACCCGGGTCTTCGTGCATGCCAGGCAAGCACTTTAACCACTAGGCCAAACTCCCGGCCATTGTCCCATTTTTGTATACTTATCTTAAGCAAAAAGGAAAGTAATTAAATGTAAAGTTTCAAAAAGTACATATGAAGAAGAATTGAGTTTGGTTTCTTGTAGAGTAGGGTAAGAAAAATTAGAATTATTTAATTTTCACATGTTTTTACTTCATTACAGTTAAATATTTTGTTAAAATCAATAGAGATGAACAGAGTAAAGTTTGCCAGATATAAATTATTGTTTGTAGGTATGCATGCATGCAAGTTTGTGTGTGTGTGTGTGTGTGTGTGTGTGTGTGTGTCTGTGTGTGTGTGTGTGTGTGTTTGGTACTGGGGATCAAACTCAGGGCTTCCCACATGCTAGTGGAGTACCTTACCACTTACACTATGCCCCCTATTCTTTTTATTTATATTAAAGTTTGGAGAATGTTTTGATCATTCACAAACTTTTATCAGTAAGACTGAGAAACCTCATAAAGATACTAATAGTTCACTTAATAGATAATATATATATAATTGAGGAGCAATATATCAATATAGCATATTTTGCTTTCCATCTTTTACTCTCTTCCAGTATCTTTCCGAAAATACATGCCAGCCACTGGTTTTCAGTGATAGTCAGAATTGCATAGGAAGAGGAATAAATATCATACTCATATGTAAAGCTATCTCAACTTCAAACTGAATCTCAGATGTCTTACTATTTTTAGAAGAAGGAGATCAGATACTCAAATGATGGGAAAATTAAGCCAAAAGGCCAGGTTTTACTAAGAATGACAGAGCAGAAGCCACACAACAACAATACATAATTGTCTAACAGGCAGGAAATGAGAAGAACTAGAAGAAGATTTAAAACAAAGAAAACATAGAAGAGAAAGGAAATGATAAAAGAGTGGAACCATCCAAAATATTTCTTCATTCTGAAGTTATGTTGCCTGTCATGAAGCCCAAATGTTATTTAAATCTAAAGTTCTACAATTTTAAACTTTATTTTTTTCCATAATTAAAAGCAATCTTTTCAGCAAATGTTATAAAAGGCTATCTAATGGAATAAAAAAAATTAAGGATACCTGAAGTTTAGAAGTTTGAGTGAAGAGATGTCTGAAAAAAATTTTTTTAGAAAGTTTATGTGATTGCAGGCTAAGAATACTTAGGAATGAAAGATGATAAGATAGAAAGGCTCACAGATGAACAGATGCTTCATGTTAGTTTTCCCCAACTCCAGGCATATAGGTTTTCTTCTCTGAGCTTGTTACTTGTCATGATAATCCTTTGGCAAGAAAGCTACATTGGAGGTGGAATAAAGAGAATCCCCAAAGATTTGGTATTTTGAAGCTCTATATCTCACAATATATCACACTTTACACATATGACTCCTTTTGGAAACCACTTGGCCAAATTATAATAGAATACAATTCAACCAATGACAAAAGGAAAGACAATAGATTTAGAGCCTTGAAAACTTGCCAAGAAAAATCAATGTTGCCTGGTCTATAGCTTCATGAAACCTTCCTCTTTCTAGTCAAAGCTGACCCAGGTATCACGAAGAAGATAAGTAACAAATTTTCATACATTGATGACACAGAATCACAGAGGTGGTGTACCTGTATCCTCAAGTGAAGATAGTTAATAGAACAGAGGCAATAGGCTTGAGAATGTATTTGTGTATAAGATGTTTATTTTAGCATGTCTCATTCCTCTTTGATAGGCCAAAAGTACTACTTGGTAGACATTTTCCAAGTCTGTTTGGTATAAAAGCAATATTATTCTAAATAGAGTTTCATTAAGCTATCTGGAACTTCTGAAGGAAGAAAACTGAACTTTCCTCTTTAAAATCAGGCTATTCTCTACAAAGATGCAAATTGGACTGTTGAAAGCCATAGTCTAACGCTTGTTGCAAACCAAGAGGATGGCAAAGATATGCATTATTTCTGACTTCCACTGAGATAATTACTCAGCTGTCTGTCCTTGTCCGGAACTCCCTTACACTAGGAAAACACATCATAAACCTAGCTATTAAGTCTGAATAACAAATTCTAAACTGATAGGGAAAATTAAAAGCTTCTTTGTCCTTGTATTTATCAGTAAGTGCATCTTCAGAAGGAAGGATGTCCTAAGAAAGTGATTTATAATCCTTCTCTCTAAGACTCTTGGAATTATGGACAAAGAGATTCTAGTCTGTGATTTTACCATATGCATTGAATTACAGTATGCTTCAATGATTTTCAAGGTCTGAGCCCATTCATTTCTAGAAAATTTAATCAAGTTTCTCTGGAAGAGAGTATCCTCACCCCCATCACTAATGAGTGATGAGAAATATATTATACCTCCAGATTTCTTTTTTTCATATGTTTTTATTGTAATTAATAGAAGGGTTACATGATATTTGCCAGATAGATGGTGCATTAATTCCCATACATTGATACCCTTTCACATGTCTTGGTCCCCATTTCCCTCCCCCTCACCCCCAACCTGCCGGGGCCTACCGGCAGCAAATTAGGGTTCCTGAAATAGGGGGCAGGGACTGGAAAAAATAGAAGAGAGACAAACACATCGGGTCCGGGAGGTCTGCAGCCCAGGTAAAAACTGCCGCCTCATTTATTGTCAACTCCAGGCTTATATCCCTTCTTGAAACCCAGGGAACTTCCAGGTGTTACATTCATATGGTAAATCTCAGGTCATTTAAACAGAATAAGACCAGAAAACAACAAGACAATAAAGCCATTGTCTGATACAAATCAAGGTACAGTTTGATTCCACTCTGGCTCCCAACACCAACCCTCATCATGTTCCCCCCCCTCCCTATCCAATTTCAAATAACCAAATACAAATATATCCAATATATCAGATAACAAAGTGAGATACTGTAACAATATGAGATAATCAAGGGACAGCAAAAGAGATGAGAGATAATATAGTACCTTAAGAACAACAATCATTCATTATATGGCTTATGTTTCTATATCCTAGAGATCCTTTCATTTAGCATCTTACTATATGGCCTTTTGTATCAAGGTTTTTACCTCCAGATTTCTTAATGAAAAGGCCTCCAGATTACTGTATTCCCAGGTCAATCTCTGGAACCTTTCCTTTCTTCCTTCATTTTCTTGGAATGAATATGGAATCCATATTTATATCTATATCCCCTGAGCTCAGTCCCTCTCTAGAAGCATAGATGAGTTTGAATTCCAGAGAAAATGACATGTGAGAAACTAGAGGACTGATATGGTGTCATAAGACTCCAACATTCAGAATATATATTGCCAAAGGGGACTGTCCCACACTGAATACATGAAATGAGGTCATATGTAAATGTGGGCTTCTGAGAACTGACTCTATTTATCTGTGTAAATTGACAACTATATGCTCATGGAATTGAAATGTATTCCTAATTAAACCCACATTTTAGCTCCCTGCCTAGGAATTTTTTTCTGATGGATGTGGAAATAAAATGCACAATGTATTATTGATCGATGAACAAAAGATAATATGTATGGAAGTGGGGAAAAGTGAACCTCATTCCATTGACTCACACAACAAAATTTTATCATGATCTAAATCTGACTTCCAAAATCTGATTTTTTCATATGAATACTGAGGTATATATTGCCCAGTATTTATGAGAAGAAGATCATTTATGATGTTTGTGATATGTTTGCTTTCACCATAACCGAGAGGTTACATACATCTAGTCATTGATGGTACTCTTTACAGTGGCTTGCAGTGAGGTGTTTGTCTATTATACAAATTATGGATATAAGTAATTCAGGCTACACATAAAACTGTAAAATATATTCTTTCAAATTTTATGCTATAGATTTTGTCATAGATTATTCTCCTACGGTCCTAAATAATATCCTTAAGAAAATAAGACTAAAAATTTTTCTATGATTTTTATATGACATATACTTACCACCTGAAAAAATTGTTCAAACTCACTGTTCAGTGATTAACAAAATGTCCAGTTCTTTCTGTGGCTTGTTCTGT
This sequence comes from Megascapheus bottae, assembly GCF_031878675.1. NCBI lineage: Eukaryota > Metazoa > Chordata > Mammalia > Rodentia > Geomyidae > Megascapheus > Megascapheus bottae. Next base: position 36,034,990 of record NC_143512.1, read on the forward strand.
TTGGTAAGTGATCAGGTATCTGATCTGTGTATTACGTGCTTTCCTAGGAGGTTATTTTCATTTTGTGGTTGAGCAGATTTACACTTAGCAGAGGCAGAATTCATGATCTAAGACCTAGAAAAGAAGGAGCTGTGAAGCAAGTATCTACAGCTAGGCATGACACTCCGTTTTATTTTCTTCATAGCCTCTGTTTGTTTGTCTGAAGTCACTGAGTGCTGATTTGCTTGACAGCAACTGAGGGACTAAATGTTAGTATCACGACAGGCTGCATTATTTATATACTGAATCCAAAATCTTTTCTTTTGGTTTGTTCTCTCTTGTCAACTGAAGAACTGCAGGGTTCTCTAAAAGAAAAATTCCAATAGGTTTGTAATTTTGGCATAACTATTGACACAGATACTTAAATGAATGTAATCCAATAAGCTATTTTAAGTGTGTGTGTGTGTGTGTGTGTGTGTGTGTGTGTGTGTGTAATCCCTGAAGCAGTGAGATGTCACAACCACTGTTGTGGTTGTAGACTCTTGCCTTGCATGTCTGGTAAAGCCACTGGTAAGGATAAAAATATCACTGCCCACTTGCAATATCCCAGCTGGAAGCAGATCCATGATTGGAAAATTTGGCCATTATCTCTGAATTCAGTGAAAGGGTGAAGGCTTTCTTTGATGTATTGTCTGTTTGCCAGGAAATCATCTTCTAATTACTAGAGTTGAATATCACCTTCTGGGTTCCCCAAGCATCTAAATCCCATCACATTTCACGCAATATCTACCACACAACAGATGACAACTCCTGACTTTTGTTTGAGAACATAGAGCTAAATATATAGGCATATAGTCCAACTTCCTGCTGTATTCTCACCCTTCTCATTTCAAGCTGAATTCGTCCACATTTACATGGAGACTATTCCATTTCTCATCATATGCCCTACCCTTCTGATTATTCTTCTGCTGTTATCTGTAAGATCTTCTTTTCTACTAACAGCTTCTCATCAGCACCAAAATGCCAGATTTCTGCTATTAAATAACATATTTTGCAGCTGGGCCTAGTGGCTCATGGTTAAACTTAGCTACTGACAAGACTGAGAAGCCAGTCCCTAGGCAGAAAGATTGTTGTGTTTAAATCTCTAACTAGTGAAATTCAAGCTAATGGCTTGGCTCAAATGGTAAAGTGACAACTGAGCAAACAAGCATGCTGAAACAGCACAAGATCCTGAGTTCAAACCTCATTACGAAAAAACAATAAATAAATAAATAAATAAAAACAGGTTTTTAGACCTATATCCCACCACCCACTGAATTTCAATTATTTTTTATTTGAATAACTTTTTTTAAAGTGTGGTGGGAAATTTGTGATATGTATATCTTTTTTTTTACCAATTATTATTTTTCAAATAATCCAATGGGGATTTTGAAGAAAAAATATTTAGAATAATGAGTAGAACTTCAAATCTAAACTCATGTTATGAATGACAAATGAGTCATTTCATGTAACATTGCAATTATGTAACTCTGGAAAGAGTAAAGAAATGTTAGAGTCAATATACTGTAGCCAATTCTCCTTACTAGAGAGATATACATCATATACATATACATATACATATGTATATGTATGACCATATTTATAGGAGATAAATAGATATACAAATATTTATATGGATAGATTGAAGAGATAGAAGAGATAGATAGATAGATAGATAGATAGATAGACAGACAGACAGATAATATAAGCATAGGGTATAAATCTCTCGTAGCCATGCCTTAGTGCTTGCTACACAGCCCAGAATCTGGCTATGAAGACAGGTGCTGTGATTGTACATGGTATCTAGCAGCAGTGAATACCATCTTTTGGTCTTCAAGTGTTTGCAGGATGACCAGGGTAATTTGGCCCTCAGCACACCTAAGCTCTTAGTAATCAGTCTGTGACACTGTTGTTTACCCTGCTTTTCAGTTGAAGTACACAGGCTTTCTGAAGGCTTCCTGTCTCACAGGTCTGAGCTTTATACCCTTTATTTTGTGTATGTTCCCTTAGCCCTCACCTGGGCTGGGACTGATATAGCCTTACTTACGCTTTTGATTAAGTATTGAGAATAAGTAGTTGGTTGTCATGGGCCCAAATATTATTTTGATATGATGCAATAGGTTTCAATGATTATTCACTGAATGGTTGAGTGGTTATTTTCCATAGACAGAACTGTTACAGTCAAAATATTGTCTAATCGTTGAGTTATCTGATTTTTTTTGTAAATTTTTAGCTTATTCACCTATAGAAATTCAGTACATATTAATATATAATAGTAACTATTCTATTTTATATGCCATAATGAATACATTATTTATCATTTGTCACTGTTTGATAGTGATTGCTGAAAGTAATTTTTTCTAACACACAAGGCACTCACAAAGAAATCTTCTCAGATAAGCATCTCTCCTCATTTGTTTCTTCTCAATTGAAGACAGGGAAATATGAACTAAGTACCACCTTTCCATCCTTCCTTATTTCTGCCTTCTTTCCTTTCTCTTACTTTTTGACATTCCTTTGTCTTCTTTAATAAGTTGTAGGCATTGAGCTTTAAGGGGAGGTGCCTCTTACCCCAGTGCCTTTAACTAGATTGTACTGGGCATCAGGCATTTGAGAAACTCCCTTGTGACTTGAATATGCAAGTGAAGTTTTAAAAGCACTGGGTTAGATCATCTTTAATACATCATTCAATTTCAAATTTTCTGGTCTTTGTTATTTTAAGAGACTCTCCAGAGTGTTTTGAAATACAAAGTGTGTCAAAAGATTCTCTCTCAAAATGTTAGAACCCAAAATATTTTTTGTATTTTTAACTATTCAGCATGGCTGAGCTTCAAATTAGCAAATGTAAAATTCAGTCAATACTTAACAATTACTGCTGATTTTCTTGTAGATTTTTCATCAGATCTGTATGTAATTAGCATAAGCAAAGTTATCTAAAGAGAAAAATGTCATTAATATAATGGAAACATTTCTGGACAAGAGCTGAGCAGCATTCTAGCTTAAATTAGCGTTAGTGTGCTTTTGAATCTAAGTATAAGCTCTTTCTCTGTTCAGAAATTTGCTTTGAGCTTCCTACCACTGAATTAGGATGGTCATTTATTACAAGAATGTCCAATGATTTGATAGTAAAATGCATGGCTTATTACTGCAATAAAACTTATTCCTATATTAACATTTTTATTTTATGTCTTATTTTACTTTTCATAATTGTAGAATGATATACCATATTAACTAGAAATTACATTTTTTTCATTTTATTTGTATTTTAAAGGTGACATAAAAAGAGGTTACAGTTACATAAGTCAAGTAAATAAGTATATTTCTTTTTTAAAGTCACTTTGTTCCTCATTTTCTCCCATTTTCCTTCCTGAGCCCTTCCCCCCACATCCAACTTGTACAGATCATTTTCAAAATAGTGTCTAGTGAATATCATCTCTCTTTGTTGACCTTCTGTCTTATGGTTTCTGTACTCCCCCCTTTCCTCATCAAATCAGATAAACTTACATACAAGACAAAAGGTCCAGAAATGGTGACAAAAGAGAAAATACAAACAAAGCAAAGGAACAACAACAACAAAAACACCCCTTATTTCTAATTCTTGGATTTCATGACAATAAATAGTAGATGAATGGATCAAGAAAATGTGATACATGTATACAATGGAATTCTATGCTTCCATCAGAAGGAATGATATCACACCATTCATAAGGAACTGGACAGACTTGGGAAAAAATATATTAAGAAAAGTAACGCAGATGAGAAGAACTATAAATTGTATGTTTTCCTCATTTATTGTAAGTAGAATGTGACTATAAATCTACAAGCAGATACACTGGATAGGAAAAGACAAAAAATTACACTTAGACATGATAAATTATATAAGACTCCAAACTTTCATCCAGTCACACCAAAAGAAGGTATTCTCAGGAGAGAATCCCAAAACCTCATAGCAAGGCGCACATGATCATGTAGAACTCATTGATTAAATGCATACAATTATATGTGTTTATATGTATTCATATCTCTGTTCAGAATCATCCTATCTTTTCAGTTAACTTTTTGGAATATATATTAGGTGCAATCATAGTCTTTAGTTTGTGAGAGACTTTAAAATAAAAATATATGCATCAAATCAATCAGATGTCACAAAATATTTAACATTCAGAACAATCTCTTAAGAGGCAACATAAGTGGCTGTTGGTTCAGGAAATGATATTTATATTTGCTCCATTATTTTATACACAGTAAATCATAAGGGTGCTAACATTTTCTGTGAATTTTGCCGCTGTAGTATGCAAGTTTTCATGAACTTTTTCTCATTTTAACTACAGTTATTGCTCATTTTTATACTAGAGTTGGCAGCCATTAGCAAGTACTCCTTTTATGATTTTTCCCAAAATCCCAATTGGTACAATTCATGGAAAAGTTTTATTTTAATTTAGTTTATCCACAAATGATATCTCTGCTCAGTTCAGTGGGAGAACAATGCACTGAATATGTGGCCAAAAAGCAAACATATGATTTACCTTTTCATCATTGTAGAGCCTGAGTTTAAGTACTCTCGGTGGGATACATTTCATATAAATATGGGTTGTAGTGTCCTTCAAATTTAGCTTCAAGAGACATTGAAGGAAGTAAATAATAGGTTGTATTATGGAGGCACATGCTTGAGAAATCTATCAGATTTTTTTTTCATTTTTCATCTTGCATCTGTATATAGAATCATCTGTACAGGTGGAGAGGAGATATCAGGAATGATGGTGCAAGTGTATTCTAATGTATGTTAGCACTTTAAAAGGAACAGAGAGTGCATATTGATTTAAATAGTGATTCATATGTTTATATTAATTCTGCAAATATATGAGTACCTTTATGATACTGTAAATACATTGATCCTTCAGAAGAAATATATGTGGGCATAAAAGCTGAAAAGTATTTTTCAGTAGGTTGTGTATATATATATATATGCATGTGTACACATATGTATATATAGTCATAGGAAAAATGTCCTTATTATAAACACACAGGATGACATGCAAGCCTTTAAATTGTATTTAAATCTCTTATTTTTTTTTTGCTAGTCCTGGGGCTTGAACTCAGGGCCTGACTACTGTCGGATTTTTCTCAAGGCTAGAGCTCTACCACTTGAGCCACAGAACCACTTACAGCTTTTTCTATGTGTGTGGCACTGAGGAATCAAACCTGGGTCTTCTTGCATGCTAGGCAAGCACTCTACCACTAGGCCAAACTCCAGGCCCTGTATCTAAATCTCTACTAAAATTATAAAGATAATTAGTGGCATTTTTCCAGAATGTGCCATTTACATCACCCTCCATATCAATTAACTTCAGTGTCCTCTCACATATTAACAACAGAATACTTCCTTTCCACTCATGTAGAATAGTCATCCTTAGCTTTTGATTTGCTGGATCTGTTTCTCCTCCAATTTTCACTTCATATCTATCTTAACAGTAGTCAATTCCGTTTACTGTCTTTCTTATCAGCCTGCTTTCCCTCCTGCCTTTCATTACAGTGTGCAACACCTTGTTTATTTATTTGTGAGTTTTTTAAATTATTCATTCCCTCTCCCTACTATAGATATTAAGAGTACAGAAACTCTGTACATTTCAACCTCACTGTATTCCTGGTGTCAAATGCAGTGCCTGGCATATGAATAGATGACGAATGAGTCAGTGATCCTCTGATATGTGAACTGGGGATGGGCACTAACTTATCAAGAAAATTGAACACATAAACCATCTGAGAACTTAAATGTCAATGAAATAAATTGGCTGTCTTGTCCACCGGATTCCCACAGTAGTGCCAGCATAGAATGTTCCTTTATCTATGCGACTGGAATTTGCATAGTGGTGTATAGTGGACTCTTAAATAAAACATCACAGAAAGCTAGATGTTTTTAGTTGTCATTTTGGCTTATTTGTACTTGTTTTGTCTTGTCTTCTTGAGTAATGCTTGAGAGGATATAGATGCCTGTTCCTTCTGCTCCATAAGCTAAAAGATTGAGGATTGCAAATAGGTAGTAAAATAAAATACAAGGTGACTAGCAAGAGGTGGTGGATCATGGAGAAGTAGGAAGCTAACGCTGAATACACACAGATAATTCCACTTCGTTCAGAACCCTGGAGAGTAGGTGCAGAGAGCAGGCAAACAGTAAGTTAAATTTAGCCTGCAATGATTTCTTGCCTCTGGGAAAAATAATTGCTTCATTCTATTGCCAAAAGGCAAAGCAGCATCGGCTTAATTTGCCTGAGTCTGCCATAAACTGCAGATGGAACCATAAAACATAGTTAGAATAAAATTAAACACATCTGTCCTAATCTAAAGCAGGTGAGGCCAGCCAGCCAAAAAATATCAAGGTATAACACTGCACGTGGATAGCAATAGACAGAGGTACATTTAAGAGCCCTGCTTATAGTGAGAGAGAGCCACAAAATCTCATATTATCTACTTTTCCTTTGTTAAGCCTGACTTCTTTCACTGGTTTCTGTGTCTACCAGGAAACAAACAAATATAAAAAAAATTAATTTTAAGGCTGAGAGTTTATTGCACTTTAATCAGAATTCCTTTTCTGAGCTAATACTTCCTTAGATTAATAGTAGTAACAGGGAATCAAAAGTCCCTACAGTGTATTTTAATTATATGAGCAAGTCCAGCCATGGGAGTATGTTTTCACTTCAATATCTGCTCTCACATCCACACCACCCACTAGAAGTACATATGGGTCTAGACAATAATAGGACAAGCTACAATGGTATTATATCAAAGTAAGAATACATATCATATCTAAACCAATGCGATTTTGAGAGTGAGTGGAGGTATGTACCCATGAAGAGGCACTGGCCAATCTCTTTTTTTGAAACTATTCAAAAATTTTATGATAGATTAATTGCTAAGCCTTCAACAAGTCAAACTTCTTTTTCCTTTAAGAATTATTATAATGGGGGGAGGGCCTAGAGCATGGCCTACTGGTAGAGTGCTTCCCTAGCATTCACAAAGCCCTGGGTTTGATTCCTCAGTACCACATACACAGAAAAACCCAGAAGTGGTTCTGTGGCTCAAGTGGTAGAGGCTAGCTTTGAGAAAGGCCAAGGACAGGGCCCATGCCCTGAGTTCAAGCCCCAGGACTGGCAAAAAATTATTATTTTTAGGTTAGTATACAAAATAGTTGCTATTTAACAAAGAAATTTATACAATATACTGACTGATGTCACCCCTTTCAACCTTTCTTCCTAAGAAAGAACAAGCTCTCCTGTTGTCACCGTATTTGATTTCAGTACCTTCTAAATTGTATAAATGTTTATTTGAAATAGGGAAGGGGAACAACAAAATGATGAGAGAAAGGACAAAGGGTGAATCAATGCAACAGCAATACTCATGAGACAATACAAGACAGTATGTTGGAAATGAACTTTACAATTTGGGGAGAGGCCTGGGGGAAGGGAAAATAGGAGAAAAACATGGAGGGGGTAACAATATTTGATAAGACGTATACTCACTACCTTATGTATGTGACTGTATCCCCTCTGTACATCACATTGACTATAAAACTAAATTTTAAAAAAGAACATACTTCTTTCCCAGCTAACATTAATAGAGTTTCTCTACAGAACTTTCAGGATGTCACTTGAACTTTAAAGTCTCATTCCACTCCTACAGCTTCAAGCCAATACTGTCATGTGGGGATAGTACCTAAGTATCAGGTCATTTCTATCACAATAGAAATTCTCTGAAAAGAAATGTCAGACTGGAAACTCCCTATTATGTTAGCCAACTCTGTGAAGTTTGCATTAGAAACAGAGGCTCCCTGTTAAGTCCTAGTATAAACCTCACTTGCCTTCATTTTTTCCCTTATTTTCATTTTTGTTAGACCTGTATCATAAGATGAAGGCTTTTCCTGATTACCTTGCCTTCTCAAAACTTTCTTACATAGAGTCATTCTTTCCTGCTTTTTTTTTAATTGTCAGGGTAATGTATAAAGGAGTTACAGTTACATTTGCCAGACAGTAGGTACATTACTTCTCACACATTGATACCCCTTCTCATGACTTGTCCCTAATTCCCTTCCCCACTCCTCCCAATCATCTTGTTTTCCCTCATCCCTTTTCTATTTAAAATAAACAAATGAATGTATAAAAAATATATCAGGGGCTGGGAGTTTGGCCTAGTGGTAGAGTGCTTGCCTAGCATGCACGAAGACCCAGGTTCGATTCCTCGGTACCACATACACAGAAAAAAAACAAAACAAAACGGAAGTGGTGCTGAGGCTCAAGTGGTAGAGCTCTAGCCTTGAGAAAGTCCAAGGACAGTGCTCAGGCCCTAAGCTCAAGCCCAGGACTGGCATATATATATATATATATATATATATATATAATCAGGTAACAAAGTCAGATATAAACAATTATGAATCTACTTACTGCACCAAGCTCTAAGTTTAAGCCCTCTGCCCCCTGCAAAAAAAAATCTACTTCCTAGAAAGCTAAACTGACAGAAGGGATGGAATTAATAATTGTGATGCCAAAACATATTCAAAGTAGAAAACTATAATAACTTTTCACTGATTATACCTGATGTCTTCTATTGTCTATTCTTTACTTGTCCAAGGCCAAATATTATCTTTCTGCTACATTTCTTTCCCCCTAAACTATACAGATGGCAACTTTATTTATCTCAGATATACCTAGACACACTGGTCTCCACTTGTAAAAACTGATTTCCTCCATATCTTTTAATATTAGTTGGTTGTCTAAGAATGTCTCACTTTCTCTTTCTTCTGGAACCCATCTGTTTACTTTCCTTCTATACAGATTCCCATTGACATTTGGTATTAATGTTCAGACATAAAAAAATCACATTAGGGGCCGGGAGTTTGGCCTAGTGGTACAGTGCTTGCCTAGCATTCCTCGGTACCACACACATAGAAAAAAGCCGGAAGTGGTGCTGAGGCTCAAGTGGTAGAGCTCTAGCCTTGAGAAAGTCCAAGGACAGTGCTCAGGCCTTGAGCCCAAGCCCAAGACTGACAAAAAAAATCACATTAAAATAATACCTCTCTATTTATATGTCTGCTTTCTCAATGCCCTTATTAGTAGACATTTCTGTTCTGGATGCTTTAAAGAAAATATTCTCAAACAACAATGCTTTCTTTAAAGCAAAATATATTCTATTTCTTTATTAAATAGTAACTCAGTAATGCAGAAAAAAGTCACCCTACAGTGATGCACTTTGCCTGCTCTTCTTTAAGGCTCATATATATTTGGTCACAATGTAACATAGATTTGTGTAAATTTTTTTTTGCCAGTCCTGGGCTTGTGCTCAGGGCCTGAGCACTGTCCTTGGACTTTCTCAAGGCTAGAGCTCTACCACTTGAGCCTCAGCACCACTTCCGGCTTTTTTTCTATGCATGTGGTACCGAGGAATCGAACCTGGGTCTTCGTGCATGCTAGGCAAGCACTCTACCACTAGGCCAAACTCCCGGCCCAGATTTGTGTAATTTTTAATCAAATTTATTCTCCCTCTCAAAAAGTTATTATGTATTAATGACAGTGAAAAGATACAGCAGGGTGAAGACTGTTCACAATATGTTGTAATCTCAGGGTTGTTAAACGAGACTAGTAATAATAAAGTACTAGTCTGACATGTACCAAGACCTAGGCTCAATTTTTAGCTCCAAAGGAACAATCACACAAGAAATGGTTGTGCACTCCAATATACTGAGCTATTGAAAAATGCAATAATATATATGTAGTATGCTCAATACAAAAAATCAATGTGAAGCGATCAAATTTCTATTAATTAGCTAGGGTTAGTTATTCCATAATGTATATTGTTAGGTACACAGTAAGTATTTACAATTTTAACCATCAACTAAAATGCTAATTTTCAAGCTAGGTGTTGGGTGACTCTTTCCTATAATCTTAGCTATTCAGGAGGCTGAGATCCAAGGATCATAGTTTGAAGCCAGCAAAGGCTGCCTGTGAGACTCTTATCTCCAATAAAATTACTCAGAAAAAAACCCGAAAGTGGTGCAATGGCTCAAGTGGTAGAGCCCTAACCTTGAGCACAAATTAGTTCAGGGACAGTACCCAGGTCCTGAGTTCAAGCCATAAGACCAGCAAAATATAAAGGAAGAATAAAAAATCAATGTATATTAGTTTCACAGTAAATGAAATTAAGAATGAGCATAAAGCCTCAAAAACAGAACAGAATGATCAGCTAAATGAAAGCTAGCATCTCTGACAGAACCAGAGATGAACAGATAGTTCTGCCTCATGTAAACCACAGAATACTTACATGACTGAGACACATACCACACAGAGAGTAAGCCACATTTAATATTATCCCCTGGGAAGAGAATCAATCACATGTGTTCTTTCATTTATTTGAGATATTTTATTGAATTATTCAAATCTTACCAAAATAATGAGATAATAGAAGGAATAAGAAATGGCATCCTTATGTAACCCTGGATCTATAAGAAAAATGTCAACACCGGAAAATTTCCTCCTCACAGATGTTTGTTAAGAGAGAGTAATGTCAGAATGAGACGTCCTTAATTTTGAATAACTATGCAAAAATAAGCCTAACCCACCAAATTCCTAGTCAGACTTCTATTCTTTCCCATGGACACTTTTCTGCTGACAAAAACAAATCAATATAATAGGCGCAGCCCAGCCTGCCCCTCTGAACATGGCTACAAACAACAAAATCTGACCTAGAAATGCAGCAGTTCCCTTTCTAGTAATGTTGTACATCCATGGACTTGGGCTTGATGATGAAAACCTGGTAGTAATAATCATTTTGGGAGTTTGTATGTGACAGTGCTCTTAGTCTGACTTTACAAAGCTATGTCATTGTGCCCTCACCAGAGGCGTGATTTCACATTTTAATTTGACTCTTCCAATACATTCTCAACAGTTACACCTTCACTTTTAGATTCGTTGCTCATCGGATGAGAAGTGATCTGTGTGGCAGGAGGGCTTTCATTTCCTCTCATATTACCTAGTACTTAGGAACTGGATTTGGGATTAAACGGTGCCTCTGTGGCTTCTTGCCTGTGGCAGCTTCTAAAGAAGATACAACAGAATCATACTCATTTTTTTATTTTTTTTGACTGGAACAATTATGAAACATTAATGTTTTGTTCTTTGCCCTCAACTATTCTTTCTCCATCTAATGCCAGACAGTACTTACACAAGTGATCATCCCAAACCACAAATGTGCTCATTTGTTTCCCCATCCCTAAACTATTTAAAAATGTTGGCATTGCATCAAAGGATATTTTATAGAACCTTATTTGGTTCCTCACATATATCTATATACTACTGGGCATACTGGCCTGTGTGGAATTTCCAGAAGAAGATATGCTGTTTTTCCTTAGAACATATCATTTCTTTTTTCTAGTGTGTTAGGCGTTCATCTCTCCCTCCCTCATCTTCAACTCTTGATAGTGAATAATGTTAGACATCTCTGTTGATCCCACACTTTGGACCATGTATATTAGTCAAAGGTTTAATGACTAAGTGTTATAATTGTTCCTGCTTTTATCTCCTATAGTAAATTTTATACTTGTTGATGGTAAATAACTCCTTAGTTTGGCATTCCTTGGAGCTGGCACTTAGGAAAAGAAGAATAAACAGGGAAAAGGATGATGAGATGTATATCTGGCCAAGCATAAAATGAAAAAGACAGAAAGCTTTCTTAACTAACTCTTTGCCAGTTGTCAACTTGTCTCAATCAACAGAGAACACAGAAGCTTGCCAGAATTACTATAACATATACATTTGATGATGTCAAACTCTAAGTTTCATATCAAAATTTCTCAGTCACTTTTCATTTTATAAATTATACTGCCCCATTTTCATCTTACAAAATCTGACATATTTGTACATTCTTGGGCATTTCCAATCATGGCCCAATCATACTAAAAACTTTGGATTCCAAAATGCCTTCATTGATTTGTGATTTTCCTAGATTTACCCAAGTGCTAATGTATTTTTAATCTATTATTTATCATGTTTTATGACTTACTTTATAAATCTGATAAAAACCAGTTTTCATTTTCAGTTATTCTAAAATTTTAATATGGTCAGTCTGGAGAGAAGATATAAATTTATATGAAAGCACTTCCAAAGGAATGCAGTCCTTAAAAGGGTTTAAAAAAATAGAAAATTAAACCTCATCTTTCCCCTCTTTATAAATATTTAAAACTTCAAATTCCATTTTAATCCAGAAAGGGACACATTCAAATACAGTTTCTCTAAAAATTATATGGGCTTTTTTGAATCTGATTCCAATGTTCTTTGTGTGAAAAACCACATTTATTAGTTTTTTCTGAATCTTTCTTTTCACTGATGACTTAATCAAACCTACTTTGGCTATAACAGAATATTTAGGAACAATATATAAAATTTGTAGATATCCTTTTATTTTCATTGTTTTCCAATACAGTTCATACATTCTTGCTCTGATATCTGTGTCGACTTCATGTCTTCCTTTCAGGGCTCTCCATTTTATCATTAACTATTTTGAGAGTCTGGAGTTGAGATGGCATCATATTTTCTATAAGAAATCTTGTCTTCTAATATAAGACCTCCTGTTCCTAAACTACTTCTCTATCAAGTGCTTTTTTACTAATCTTATCATATGGCGAGCTATCCCTTTAACAATCTGTCAATTTCTGCTCATATGGGGTTTATGAGGTACATTTCACCACATTATCCTAGATGAGAACTATACCAATTGCCCATTTCTAGGTAGCATTCGGGATCATTCCTTTGGGGTTTTTTTTAGAGGCATTTACTCACTGAATTTTCTAGAATCTATCTGCCAAATAATGCCAAAAATTAAGGTCACATTTTTTGTATTTTAGTATGGTAAAAATTGATTTCTCTGTGTCAAAGATTAAAGCCTCGTGTTTTTGTACTTCAGTATGGTAAAAATTGATTTCTCTGTACAGTTTCTCTCTTATCCTTCCATACTTCTCTCATCTATTACAATTATGCTGACCTAAATGTGTTTTCATGACAGCGATGAGGTTACCAGAGAAGTAAAAAGTTTTAGGTGCTTCCCAAATCTGCTGACTCAAGTCTTCACAGACTTGAGAATAGAATATTAACTATTCTATTGGCCAAAGCAAGTTTCATTACATAGATCTAGACTGTAAAAATCCAGAAATAACCTCTCCCCACTTCAGTGAGAAGGATTTCAGAATTGCAAAGTATATACATATATAGGCTGGGTGTTTATTAAAATAATAAAGCAGTCTGCCACTGATATTTAGGATAATCTTTTCTTAGCTTTTACAATTTTATTCTCAGAGCCAACCTGTGTGAATTAACAAACCTCCATATTACCAGCTACTGTAGGAATCATATTCCTCCTACTTGTCCAAAACTCTCATAGTCAACAATAAGTTCTGGGTTGCAACAGAGGGCTTACTGTTTGGTCTTGCCTATAAGAAGATAGTCATATCTATATTTATATGTATATCTACATCTATATTTGAGATATATAGATATATAATTTCAAATTCATAAAGGCATCCTAAAGCGAATGGTTAGCTTTACAATGCAATGTTCCGAATTCAGAGTTTGTTTCTATTCTCTTACCATATCTCTTAAAAGTCCATGGCTTCAAATAGATCTTACATACCTTACATGGAAACCTAATAAAGTGAATCCCCAAGGACAACAATGGGATACAAGAGCTAGTCTAGTGGCGAGATGAAAGAAAAATAAAACTATCGATCTCTCTTTCTTTATTCATTAGGTAATATTTGTGATCCCAACCCATGTGAAAATGGAGGCATCTGTTTGTCAGACTTGGCCGATGATTCCTTTTCCTGTGAATGTCCAGATGGTTTTACATATCCCAACTGCTCTAGTGTTGTGGAGGTTGGTAAGTGCAAAATTTAAGCAATTTAGTACTTATCCTTTGTTTTCAGGGATAATTGATAAACTTGACTGTGGAGATTCTGTATGAAAGACTTGTCTGTGGTATTATTGAATGTTACCATTTCCAGAATGTGTTTGTTATGTTTATATGAGTGGTATTCTCAAACAAATCATTTTTTGTATTTGCTTTTGTAACACACTATAAATAATAGTTCAATAAAAGATACTCTTCATAGCTCTAATATTAAGATATATTGCTTTTATTCTAAAAAACAAATGCTCCCAAGACAACTAATTCAAGGTCCACTTTAATGCAAATGAAATAAGACTGTTCAATGGATTTCTAATTTTTAAGTATTTTGTAGCTGTTCTAAATAAATACTTAAAATATATATGTGTACATTTCAAATAAAAGAAGAAGAAAGTATTCCACCTGTTATTACAAGTCTTTTCAGGGCTAATATAGCTTACAGTAGGATTGTTTGCCGAGCATGTGCAATGGTTCATGTTCAACTTCTGGTTCTGAGAAATAAAATGTATTTTTAGCAACATTGCTTTATAAAAATTTATTAGAGTCACTGATTACATTTCAAGATTTTTTTAATCTTTAAAATTCTTCATTGGCATGTTGAGTTATGGATTTAGGATAACTCTCTGTGATTTCCAAATAACTCCTCATAACTCCTTGTTAGGGGAATGGCTATAAGTTAAAATAATTTAACACAGTGAAAACTTGCACAGAGCTTTTATTTTATTTTTGGCTGATTAGAGATAATACAGTCATTCAGTTTTAAAGCCATGTTTTTTTCATATCCATACCTAGAAAAATGTCAGATGAACTGTATCTGTTCAATATATTAGAACCATAATGCTGAATAAAAATCTCTTAACCTGACCTTGGAAACATATATCCTTGGATTTTAAAAAGAAGATCTGAGTCAAATAAACATGGCTCGTGTGTATAACCCTAGCTATTCAAGAGGCTGAAATCTGAAAAATTGTGATTCAAACCCTCCTGAGACAGAACTGTTTATGTGACTGCATCTTCAGTGTAAAGCCTAGCTAGAGGTGTGACTAAATGACACAGTGCCAGTCATGCAAAGCAGTGGTCACTTTGAGTTAATGCACCTAAATTACTTCCTTATGCATAAGACACTCAGAGAGTACTAGTTGATTAAAGGCAGAATAATAAAATAAAACTAATAACAATCTTTGGTTACTAGTCACTAGGTTTTAATGTGTGAATGTGTGTGTGTGTGTGTGTGTGTGTGTGTGTGTGTGTGTGTGTGTGTGTGTGTGAAGCTGATATTGGTGCTTGAACTCGGCCTAGGTGATGTCTCTTAACTTTTTTTGCTCACGTCTGTAATTCTATCATTTGCACCATAGCTCTGCTTCTGCTTCTGCTTCTTTTGCTCATTATTTGGTTAATCGGAGTTTTACAGTCTTCCTTGGAGAGGCTCAACTATAATCCTGAAATCTCAGCCTCTTGATTAGAGAGGATTAGAGGTCTGAGCCACAGGCACTTGGCTGTGCCTTATTTTTATTTAGTTTTGTAATTTCTAGTGTTACATTATTATGATTCTATCTGAAAGAGTTAATTATATTATCAGTTAAAGGTATTTTCTTCCCATAATTTTCTTCCAGTAATATCCTTTTCTAAGGCTTTTATTAACTCCAATATTTTCAGGAGTTTGACACAGTGCCATAAAAATAAAACTATTGCAATCCCATTGACCCCCATATCTGAATATATAAAATTGAATTTTACTATTTATTATGAGAGTCATACCCTTACAAAAGTTTATACTTTGAAGAAAATTATAGCTATAAATATTCGTAATTATTATGTATGAATAGAATTATATTTTAGTGGCATTATTTTAAGCGCACTTCCTCTAGATTGATGGGGCCTAAGATTTGTAGTACATAATATTTTTATCAGCACATTGAAAGAACTAAATATAATCAAAGAGAAATGAGTTGAATAATTAATAAATCAGTATCTTCACAGAATATTAAATACTTAATAATTATATTAAAGCAAATACTTTAATCTTCCAGGAACATATTTTCAAACATTAACATTATCATTTTGTCACAAGATAGTTTTATGACTAGCAACCATTGAAGCACTGTCATATTGCAATTAGTTCAATGATATTTGAGGATTAAAAGATTATAAAAATAATTTTATTGAAATTTATTATTATAGCTATATTATTTAAGCCACTCTTTTAAGGGACTTGAATTTAACCTTATGTTTACTGGGCTTGCTTGCTCAAGTTAGGAGCTCTAACCCTTGAGCCACACCTCTAGGCCCATATTTTGATGGTTTACTTCAGATGGTGTCTGGGCTTGTTCCAAACGCTGATCCTCCAGGTTTCAGCCTTCTAATTTGTTTAGATAATAAGCATTAACTAGTGGTGCCCAGGTTAAGCTAAATATGTTGATGCGCTTCATGCAATTTTATCATTCCATGAAGTATATTTAGAAGTTCATCAAAGATATATGTTCTGTTTATACTTGCTGTGTTATTTAGGATGTCATTGCACTTGTAATAAAGAATTGAAATAATAGAAATCAAGAGCTGAATGGAGTTAAATACCTAATATCCACACTATGGAAATAATGATTATGCACCCAATAAATATACTTAGAAAAGACATCATTAATATCTAATTTACCATAACGCACCTTATTTTTCTGAAATTAAGCATTAGCTTACAAAAATCCGACTTGTCTTTTTTATTTGAAAAGTAACTGCTTTCTGAGATGTTTTGTCACTGCTTCTCCAGTATTAAGTAGTACAAAGTATATAGGAATCCTATGCTAAACAGAACAAAAACTGTGCTAATGTCTTAAAGGACAGAGAGGAGCTAAACTGTGATGACTCTGCTTTTGGTTTTGTTGTTCTGTTACTTCCATCTCTTTTTTTTTTTTTTTTTTTTGCCAGTCCTGGGCTTGAGCGCAGGGCCTGAGCACTGTCCTTGGACTTTCTCAAGGCTAGAGCTCTACCACTTGAGCCTCAGCACCACTTCCGGCTTTTTTTGTATGTATGTGGTACCGAGGAATAGAACCCCGGGTCTTCATGCATGCTAGGCAAGCACTTTAACCACTAGGCCAAACTCCCGGCCCCTTCCATCTTTTTAGAGATAGATCAATATCTAAAGATTTCTCTAAGCATTTTAAATAGCTTATTTTGTGATTCTATAAAGGTTTAACTCTAATCATTTTTAATTTTCAAAGGAATGAGAATGGTCTTACTAATATTTACTTAGAAAAAGAAAGTTATGACTTGGTCACAAGTGTATAAATGAAGACTTCATAGGCATTCTCCAAGTGAATAAATAACCATTGCAGTTCATCTGCAATCATCATTTGAGGATTTCAAATACTTGTCTAGAAAACATTCCCCTTATGATTTTAACTCAAACATCACTATTTGCAAAGGCCTTGTTTAGCATTCTTGAGCTTTTTATTTCAAAAGAGAGCCTCACACTTTTTTCTTTTTCCTTTGCAAAGCATCTTCCTACATTCCTTACATTACACTTACATTCATTCTTGTGTTTTGTGTGATAGGAGGGCAAAATTGACTTGTTCAGTTTTGTGAACTTTAGTGTATAAAACTTACTTTTCTTTGGATTTTCTTTTAGATACTTCCATTGATTCCAATATCCACCAACTTTTCTTCTCCCTTTGTCCTTTCCTCTCCTTTTATCTTTTACATACACATTCTTCATGGTTATATACCTTCACAATTCAATGTATACCGCCTCTGAGAATTATTTTTATCCTGATATCTGAGGAAAGAAATTGGAAAAAATTCAAAACAAGAAAGCAATGTCCCTGATTGGTAGGCTTGAATGTTACAAGATATTAGCCAGTGTTGGAACAGATGTGCAAATACAGGGCAGGGAGGGAAAGTAATGCTACCACCCTCTCTGGGGCACTTGAAAACAGATTTCCACATGGATAAATCCCAAATTACTTCCTTCAACTGCTCACATTCTGGAGGACACTGTAAATTTGCCACTAAATGTCATTCCCATTCATTACATATAGAAAATGCCTATTGTCAGTGAGCACTATAGAATTCATAATAGAAATAATTACTAAATTGTCTAATTTATATGGCATAATACTTCTATGTATACTATAGGAGTAAAACAATACACTTGTAATAAAAATAAACTCTTACAACTCAAATTTATGATGACAATGAAAACAAAAGGAAAAATATCTGAACTTTTTTTTAAAAAAAATTAAAGTTTTAGGGATTATGTGGGCAGTACAATGATAGGATGTAAGAATAACATATGCTAGGCTGTGTTCCCACTTAAGATCTGCTAAGAAATAAAAGAATATATGTAAAAATAAATTAATATGTATCTATGATATACAAACACTTAGCCTAATTTTGATTATG
This sequence comes from Megascapheus bottae, assembly GCF_031878675.1. Classification (NCBI taxonomy): domain Eukaryota; kingdom Metazoa; phylum Chordata; class Mammalia; order Rodentia; family Geomyidae; genus Megascapheus; species Megascapheus bottae. The sequence goes on from NC_143512.1 coordinate 36,053,344, forward strand.
TTCTAAAAACTAAGTGCCAGTGACTGTATATGGAAATTCCCTTCTTGAACACTTGTTTGTTAAACATGTCTTTTGAAATGTGAGGTAAAAATACAATGTTAATAAATTCTTTAATAAAAAATTACATAAAATGACACTCCTTTCATTTTTAAATAAATACATTCTGTGTACTTACTAATTGTAATTTAACTAAGGGAAATATGATAAACCAATCCATAGGAATTGCTAACTCAGTTGGGAGGCAGGAATGGACATTGGATAGGTGGATAGTTATAGAGATGATAGATAGATAGATAGATAGATAGATAGATAGATAGATAGATAGTGTTTTATAATATAGATATGTGGAGACCATGAGAATATAAAACAGGTGTCCATCCTAAATATCAGGGAATTTATGCCTCTGTGAAAGAAGTAATGTCTACTTAAAATTTTTAAATAATCTTAGCAGGTAGAAGCTAAAAGACTGTCAAAAAAGAAACATTATATAGAAAGCCAGATATTGAAGACAATCATTTAGAAATATGGACTTGTTCCTTCAACCTACTGATAGGATCTTTAATTTTGAACATTGCTATTGTTGCAAGATGGAAGGAACGTAAATGAAAGCTGAATCTGTAAAGGCCAGCTTGAAAGTGACTGCAATACACCAATCAGACAAGATGATCTTGGCCTGGGCGACTAGTGTGGTTCTAGGAATAGAGAGCAATCGTGGCATAATCACGGAGTGGACAATTGTTGGAGAATGACAGTGTGTTCAGGATAAAACAGGTTTGAAAGTGGGGGCATAAAGAATAAGTGCCTCATTTTTCTAGCTGAACACCTGGGTACCATTTTCTTAGTCAATGTAAATCGATACGAAGTTTAGAAAGCAAAACATATGCTCATCATTTTGCATATTGAGTTTTAGGAATTTTCTAGACTTTAGGAAGTTTAATGTAGAGTTGAAAAGGATAAATATACAGATGATTATTTAAATTTGTAGCATGTGTAATTTGCCCAAGTTGTAACAATGGAATTTTCTTTTAATGTAAAGGCAATGTACAGAGGAGTTACAATTGAGTCCGAGAATAAGTACCATTTTAGAACAGTGTCACCCTCCTCCCTCATTTTCTTCCAGTTTTTCCCTCCAGTTCTACTTCTCCACAAGGTTTCTGTTTTGTTTTGTTTCTTTGCCAGTCCGGGGGTTTGAACTCAGAGCCAGAGCACTGTTCTTGGGCTTTCTTTAAGCTAGAACTCTATTCCGTGAACCACAGCACCACTTCTGGCTTTTTTCTATGTGTGTGGTACGGAGGAATTAAACCCAGGTCTTCCTGCATGCTAACCAAGCACTTTACCACTAGGCCAACCCCCGCCCCCACAGCCCCAAGTTTTATAGTTCATTCCTAATATAAGATCTAGTGAGTATCACTACTAAATTAGCTTATACTGTGTCCCACCATTTATAGAGCAATCATTCATCAATACATTTATTTATCATATATTTTAAATGCATATATTATCATCAAACATGTGAGTATCTGTGTGGATTCTGTTCTTACTACTGTGGTTCTAGGTATTAAAATAGGCTTTGCCTTCATGCATCTCAACGACTAGAATGATGATATTTGAAAGGTTGTAAAATTAACATTTGAGCAGAGAATGCAATTAAGATGAGTTCTGAGATGAGAAGTCTGCTAAGTGGGGCAGGGCAAGAAGACACAAGATGGAAGGCAAAGTTGGCTTCTGCTGTCCTCTTAAGATATCAGACTAATATCATTATGACTCTGAACATATTAAACCTATTTGAGGGTTACTAAAATTGAGCCTTGCAAAATGACTTTTAGATGTCAATAATTATACATTTAACCAAGTATGTCTATCAACTTCAAAACAAAGGATATATACATTCAAATTGGAAAGTAATGCAAGTTCCAGCATCATTATAGAAAAAAAAAAACCTGTACTATTATGAATATCTCAGAGTAGGATAATGTAGTTGGTGTATCATTTCAATAATAATTCTGCTTTGTCATCCTCTCTATAGAAGTATTAGCTTCTGATCAAGTTTCTTCCTTTTCTCTCCCCTCCCATCTCTTTTCTTCTCCCTCCCTCCCCTTCCTTCCCTTTTCCTCTTCTTTCCTCCTCTTTCCCTCCTTGCCCCTCCCCTTTCTTCCCCTCTCTTCCATCTTTTTTCAGTCGTCTGTTTTTATTTTGCCATTGACATCCTTTCTCTAATGTGATTTCAGATTCAAATTTGACTAAATTTGAGAATTTCCAATTTCATCACTACTAATCTGTTTCCATTCCCATGTCATTATAAAAACCTCAGAAACATAAAACACAGCAGCTCATAAACATATAACAATTAGCACACAATATAGATAAAATAGCTAATTTTTTGGTATGCTTGTTTGTCCTACAAATAGGTATATTCTTTAATATGTCTGGGTTTTTTTTGTTGTTTTATTTTGTTTGTTTGTTTTTGTGGGTCACAGGACTTGAACTCTGGGCCTGGGCCCTGTCCCTGAGCTCTTCAGCTCAAGGCTATAGCCTTACCCCTGGGCTTCAGCCCCATTTCCCAGTAGAAACTTAACTAGAAATTTTCTAGTGATTAATTGGAGATAAGAGTCTCACATTCTTTAGTGTCCTGGATGGCATTGAACTTTAATCCTCAGATCTCAGCCTCCTGAGTAGGTAGGATTACTGGTGTGAGCCACTATGCCTGGCACATTCTGATTTTTCTACTTCACAAATAATTTCATATTTTTGGTGGATTTAAACACAGTCACTTATAGTAGTATTCTGGTAGACAGAAGCAAGTATTGGTGGGTGCTCTTGTCTAGGAAAAGATTCTAACTATACTCAGACCTCTACCAGCTAAGTAATCTGAAAGTTTGACTAGGGTTATGTATGGAAGAGGGTCCAGCAGATCTCTATTATATGATCTGTTTTAGGAACAGTGGCAAAGGTACTAAGAATAGTGCACAGGATAAATACTTTTCAAAAGGGTAAAGAACTTTCAGATGGAAATATTCCATTTTATATTGTGAATTTGAAAGATACAAGTAGGGGAGTGATTTATACTTGGGATTACAATATTTTTAGCCAGTCCTGGGCTTGAACTCAGGGGCTGAGCACTGTCCTTGGACTTTTTCTTCAAGGCCAGAGCTCTACTAGTTGAGCCCCAGCACCACTTCCAATTTTTTTCTATGTATGTGGTACCAAGGAATCGAACCCGGGTCTTCGTGCATGCTAGGAAAGCACTCTAAAACTAGGCCAAACTACCGGCCCCAAGGATTACAATTTTATCAGAAAGTCTTAGTTTCTTCTTTTTTGTTTTGATTTTCTGTGTATTCTTTCTACTTACTTGTTTACTTTTCGTGGTATTGGGGATCGAACAGGTTTTTTCAAGCATGCTAGGTACACTTGAGCTATCTATGTATGAAGCACTGAAGATATTTTTTAACAATACGAAGAGTTGAAAACAGGTAAATATATTTGCTAAAATTTATTTTTACACTACTTTATAATAAATACATGAAGTCTATATTTGGTCTTATTAAATTTCTGTGATTTTTATCTTGATAAAGAAGCAAGAGACAAAAACAAAAAATAGCAGTGTAAATTAATTAAACAAAGAAGTTTCATTGTAATATTTTCAATTTGCATACAACTTCTTACGTCAGTTGAAATTTCTTCAATCAAGTTTGCCCTATTTATGTTACTCTTGTTTAATCACTCTACCTTCTCCCAGATCCTACTTAACAAAAAAAAAATTATTGCTCTATTTCTACTGTAAGAAAATGTTTAAAAACTTAGAAAGTGGAAATGGAATGCAACATTAAATCACCCTTTAAATCGGATTCCAAATTTAGTTTTAGTAAGTCAATTATGTCATTGTCAAAAATTAAAATTCTATACATTTATATGAAAGCTAATTACTATTTAAAACAGTTAATGGCTCAAAATGATAGAACACTTCTGTAATACCAACTACTCAGAATCCGAAGGTGGATAGCTTAAGCACGGAAGAACAAAATGAGTCTGGAGAACACAGCAGAATTACATCTCCAAAGCAAACATTAGCTTGGCTTGGTAGCTCACGCCTGTAATCCTAGCTACTCAGGAGGCTGAGATCTGACAATTGTGGTTCAAAGCCAGCCTGGGCACTAAAGTCCTTGAGAAAGTTATCTCCAATTAACCACTAGAAAACTGGAACTGGCACTGACTCAAGCTGAAGAGCTCATGAACTTACCAAAAAATAAATAAATAAAAGCAAACACTAGTATCATTTTACCACTTGCCACAGAGCCACTTCCAGATTTTGAATGGCTAATTGGATATTAAGAGTCTCATGATGGCATTTTTGACAGGGATGTCTTTGAACTGAGATCCAAAGATCAAAGCCTCTTAGTAGCTATGCTTTCAGACTTAAGCCATCAGCATCAGGCTCTTTATTGAGTTTTTAACATGAATATGTTTCTGTATGTTAGGAAATTGAACCTTTAATCTCTTCTTTCAATTGAGATAAATATGTATCAAAGATATTACCACAGAGTATGTCAGTTTTAAATTTTTATTTTAAGCAGTCTTGACATCAGTGAAATTGATATGTTTTGGAGAATGAGCAAAGTGTTCTTGCTATAATTATATTAGAAATAAAAATAATTTTCTTTAGATTGAGTTGCTGAATGACATTAACAGGAAGGAAAAGGAGCATTCTGCAAGCTGCTTTGAACTCAAAGGCTGCAATTTAAGAATTCATAGCCTGTCATAGCTTGCTCACACCTGTAATCCTAGCTACAAAGGAGGCTGAGAGCTGAGGATCAGTATTTGAAGTCTGCTCAGAGAGAAAAGTCCATGAGACTTTTATCTCCACTAGACTCTTCCCACCTCCCCATCAAAAAAATGTCAGATGTGGCTCAAATTGTTGACAGCTACCCTTGAGTACAAAATGTAACTGATAGGGCTAAGGCCCAGAGCTCAAGTCCCAGGATCTGCCATAAAAGAAAGAGAGAGAGAGAAACAGAGAGGCGGTGGGGGGGGGAATTTATAGTCAGCTTTGTGGTGCAGGCTTGCAGTCCTAGTGTGAATGTGGGAGCTGAGGAAGGAGTTACTAAATTTGTTAAGAGGAGAAAAAAAACTTGAAGAGAAAAGATTATTGGCAAATATATACTTACATAAAGGTTGTATTTTTTATTTTCATTGAAAAACTCAGTGATTCAGTAGGCTATTAGTTATTTTTCAAAGAATGCAAGCTAAAATCATGCATATATCATCAAATCCATTGTGGTTGAATATAAAAACTACTAGGAAAGAATAATCATCTAAAATTAAGACTAATAAAAAAGGTATTTAATCAAAGTTTAATAATGATCTATAGGATCTGGACTACCCAGAAGCTCAGGATAACTAAGAAAGTGAAAATAAAGGAAGCACTAAGGAGATGACTAAGGTCAGATTGTCAGAAGTCGAGGCTGTGAATGAGTGATGGATACGTGCTCTCCTCGCTTGTCATATCGTTCATGACACAGAAAACTGAATGAAATAGATTTGACAAACCATGATTAACTGCAAACAAATATTTTGACAGATTAGAATTCATTTCATTCAGAGAGTTCCTAGTATCTAACACATTTCCAGGACACCTACTATGTGCTAGGCTTGTGCCTATGAAACACTGGTGAAGTATATAGCCTGAGTGTACTGAAATGGAAAAAAAGGCATAAATCCTTTGTCAGGGAGCTTAAAGTAGATATCATTGTGTAGGCTCAGGCTCATATAACCACAGTCCCCAATTCAAAGGAAAACTAAATGACATCTCAAGGTAACTTTATGCTCTTAGAGAATTTATTATCCAACATATATCAAAGTATTTATGTGAAGACAATTTCCATAGTAATCCATACTACTTAAAACACAGTGGCGATACATAAATTCTTAAGGAGTCAGATAAGGAGAAAAGTGGAGCTGAATCCTCTCAAATCGTATTAAATTTTGCCCTTCGAAGGTACAAATTCATCATGCCATATTTTAAAATGGACAATAATTTATATTTATTACCTATATTTTGTTTCAGTCAAAGCATGGAAAGGAAAACAGAAAGCACACAAGTTTAGCTCATTGGCTAAACAGAGCCAGAGGATCTGCTTTCTCAAGCACTAATCCATGGAAAATATAGCCAATTTCAAATAACAATTGTGACATTTTTGCTTAGCATCGTGAGGAATCTCAACAATGTCTGCTCCTGGTAAGGTCTAAATTGCAAACTCAGAGCCCAAATGCTTCCTCTAAATCATAGCCAGCCATTGGGTACAGAAGTCATTATTGTCATTCATCTAACTGACTAATTAAAAGCATTTTCAAGAGCAAGTCAGATACCATGTATATCAGTTCAGCTTCAATCAATAGCATTGGTTCCCAAGGCAATAGATGAATTGGGTGTATCACCAAACAATGCTGTCTTCAAAGGTAAAAAATCATTAATTATTCAGGTGTAGCAGCACAGAGCTCCTCAAATTTTGGAGGCCAAACTGCTATTGTAAGGCTCAACTTACCCATCAGAAACACAAGTTGTCAGTGTCATCATATGAGAAACACTAAAGGATATTTGCCAATAATCTTTTTATATAGTTTACTAGCACTGTGATACCAAAACATGTTTCTCCTACGTCTCCTGAATTGTATTTTAGCATACTCATTGATATGTATTGATACAAATATATTTTCAAGAATAGCATAAAGTAATGTATAAAATAGGTATCTGTATGTTAGAGATAGAATATATGTAACATTTTTGTACTTGTATCAAAATCCATACATAAAAATTTGAGATCGGACCAATCTCACTGTTAAATGAGGAGGAGGTTCTGTAATCAATGTGGAAACTAGACTAAAATTCTTGTTCATTGGTAGAACAGCAATTAAACTGAAGGTTTTTCTTTCTCTTTTCTCTGCAAGGCAGTCCTTATGTTCAAATTAAGAAGAGGATGGATATCTAGAAACAACGATAAAAACTAAAGAAATGTAATCTATTCAGTTGCAATGCTTGTCAGAGGTTGAGAGAGTTCTAGAATTCTGCAGGTTGTAGCTGAAACCCATTCTAGAAAAGAGCACCACTGCCTGGTGATCTTATTCCAAGTCCAGTCATACCAAGCTTATATATTGGATTTTCATTTGTAGTTTCTTCTCAGTAAATACAGCTTCCACCTTTAGGAATTTAAATAACTGAAGGTAGAATATAGAGGAAAAATATAAATGTGCTAAACATGTGCAGTCTTCTTTCATCTGCTGCTATTTTCTACACAGTGAGCATGAGAACATTTTATATACATTTTATTACATTGATGATTATAAGAAAACTAAAGCTGCTTTACATAATTTGTGAGGGTATGTTAGGTTTTATGTAAGTGTCATAGTATACTACCAGGTAAGGTATCTGAGCATCTGTAGATTTGGGTATCACAAGAGTCCCCAAAGTGGTCTTTAATGGATTCCCAGGGATAACTTTATTTTGTTAAGAAGAGACAGTAACTTTGACTCCCTGTGCCCTATGTCATTTACTGTAAATGGGGAGAATAGTACTGACTTCAAAGTGTTTGGGGGGAAATTAAATAAATCAAACACAAATGATCCTTACAAAAGTGGCTTACTTATAATAAGTGCTATCTAGAAGGTATTAGTATAAATAATTAAATCTTGCAACCAGCTCACCAGTTGCACACAGAACCAACTACACCCCCATCATTTCAATCACTGCTAACATTATTGAAGTGTTCAATAAATCTTGACCCATTATTTTTATGTCAGAATTTTTTTCTACTTGTGCTTGAATAGTCGAACTGAGAGTAATTTAGCTGCCAGCCTGTGATTTAAAAAATCCTTTTCAACATATAATTTGAAAAATCACCTCATTTGCTATGGGATAAAAGAGAACCTTGTGTTTTATTATTTGAAAATTATGAGTAATGTAAGTAATACTTGCATAATTAAGAATTGGCCCTTTAGGAATATAACTTTTCTTATGCATAAAGCAAGTAACTTATGAATTGATTTTTCTTTATAAGATTGTAGACTGAAAAAAAGATTATAGACTGAGAATCTTATAAATGTACAAAAATGCCTAGTTTGAATTTATGACAACATATTAATACTAGGTTTTTGGATGTAATAGAACAATAGCTCTTTGTGACTTCGTACAAAGATGGAATTACAGAGAAAATAGAACACTAAGATCTTACATTCAGCAAATGGATATGAAGCTTGCCTAGGTATCTTTTCCTGACTTTCAGGGGGATAACTTACCCTTTCCAATAACATCAAAATAACAAGTCTTCCCTTTGGGATAGTAGGGGACATACACATCAGTTATTGTTATAGAGTATAGACAATGATTATGAGAGAACAAAAGATTATGGGTATCAAGAGAAGCAAGGAGTAATTTCAGTGGTTGAGATCAGACTTCATGGCTGGGATGAGTTTTGAGATGAACCATAATGAAATATCATTAGTCAGGGTTAAGAGGTGGGGATATTTTTTCAGTAAAGTATGGAATTGTTATTTTTTTGTAGTGCAATGACAGGAAAGTTTTCTTGAAGACCTTGCATACATTGTTTGTTCATATTATAAGGTGTTTTAGGAAATACTGGGAATCTTTTCTTTGCAAAGATTTTACAGGCCAGGAGTTTGGCTAAGTGATAGAGTGCTTGCCTAGCATTCACGAAGACCCAAGTTTGATTCCTTGGTACCACATACATAGAAAAAAGCCAGAAGTGATGCTGAGGCTCAAATGATAGAGCTGTAGCCTTGAGAAAGTCCAAGGGCAGTGCTCAGGCCCTGAGCTCAAACCCAAGACTGTCAAGAAAGAAAAAAGGTAAGAAAAGAAAAGATTTACAAATCATCCACACATCTTTTCCAACCTTTTCTTTCCTATATGGTTTGCAGTGTGGATAATTACCAAAATGATTCCAGGAATATGATTCTATGACATGTCTTTCTATCACCATAGCCAAAAACAAAAATTTCAGCTGAACAATATATAGGGCTTATTTTTCAAGTAGTATTTTAGGTTTTTCTTTTGAAGAGTAAGGTGTCTGAATTATAGGGTTTCTCTTCCCTACTAGTTTTTAATTCTAGTTCTAAGACAAATCTATTTTCCATTTCACCCATTAATAATTTTAATTATGTTCAATAGGACTTGGCCTAATAAGTACTTGAGCTTAAGTGAACTCTGTATACTTCATTGGCTGACACTGTTGCTCATTTCTAACCTACGGAAGGGATGGCTATAAAGGTTTAAAGATAGTTTTCAGGAGAGACTTGAACAACTAGAAATGTGATTTGCTATGGAAAATCCCCCAAGAAGACACCATATATCTTCTTTAGGTAGACATCGTCTACCTAAATTTCCATGAAGGAAATTGTTTCACTGAGAACAAATATATGCTTTTTCCTGCCTGTGAACTTTGATCAACTACATGTGAGCCACATGTGGATTTGGTTATTATTGTTAACAAGAAAGTGAAATTCTAAGGGCCGGGAGTTTGGCCTAGTGGTTAAAGTGCTTGCCTAGCATGCATGAAGACCCGGGTTCGATTCCTCGGTACCACATACATAGAAAAAAGCCGGAAGTGGTGCTGAGGCTCAAGTGGTAGAGCTCTAGCCTTGAGAAAGTCCAAGGACAGTGCTCAGGCCCTGAGCTCAAGCCCAGGACTGGCAAAAAAAAAAGTGAAATTCTAGGAGAATAATTCTAAGGATTCACTTGTTTTCAGAATTTTATAGTTCTTTCTCAATGCCCACATACTTGTAGCATTGCTATTACAGCAGTCATATTCTCCTTATCCTCACTCCAACCTTGACCTTCTCCTCTCAGGACCTCTTGTTTTCCCACCTCATTGTTACACTTTTATTTTATTATTGTCTTTATTATCATTATTAATAGTAATTATTTTAGTAGTTGTACAAAAGGGTTTCTATTCAACATATCAGTGCATGCACAATATATCTTAACTATCTCTTTCACCACACTAACCTTACTAACCAGAAGAAAGTGGATAAGATTATAGGACCTGGTCCAGGAGATAGAAATAAAGGGATGGAAAATGAAATTAAGTCCTTACATTTCCCCAAGATAATGCAAGGGTTTGTTGGTAACATAGATGCTCAACAAGATAACTATAAACACAGTTACATTCTTTGCTAGTTAAATCACACCTGGAGTTATGTTTATATGCTTGTTAGTACCTTTTTAAATACTTTGACAAATCTGAGTTTTTCATGAGTAGGTTGGCAAGAGTAGTGACAAGAGTATACAGAACAATGCTGCCTACTTAAGTATAATTAAAATATAATGAAAAAATACAAAAATAAGGTGCCAAAAAACTGAGAGCCATGAGTTTATGGAGAGAAATGCATTGTCCCTTCATTCTGTAGAGGTAAGTTCTGGGACAGAGCTGTGACACATTATTTTGGAAAGCCATGAGTTCCCTTTATTTTCAGTTTTGAAGAATATTTGGATTTTTGATTGGAGGGCTTACTGAGTCACTTTTGTATTTATTTGAGATTTAAACTTTTGCTTTTTAAATTCATTAGCCTTTTGACTTCAGGAGAAGTTTCTTCCAGGACAAGTTGCTTCCTGAACTTTTGCTTCTTGTCTTGTCTTTTCTTTCCTTTCCCTGCACACTCCCCTCTTCTCTGCTCCTGTCTTTTCCTTCCTTCCCCTCTATCTTACTTTTATTTAGTTAGGTCTTGTTTTTTGTTTGTTTTTTAGTTTTTGTTGTTGTTGTTGTTTTTGCTAGTCCTGGGGCTTAAACTCAGGGTATAAGCACTGTTCTTCAACTTTCTCAAGGCTAGATCTCTATCACTTACACAGCTCACTTCTGGATTAAAAAAAAATTATTTGGTACCAATTACTTGAATCTAGATTTTTGTGCATGCTAGGCAAGCACTCTATCACTAGGCCAAACTCCCAGCCCTTATTTATTTATTTTTTGGACCAGCACTTGGGCTTGAATTCAAGGACTTGAAGTCTCCCTTCAAGCTCATACTCTACTATTTGAACCACACACCTCCTTTTTTGGCTTGTTATGGGTTAATTGGAGATAACAGCCTCAAGGAAGTTTTTGCCTGGCTGGCTTTGAACTGCAGTCCTTACATATCAGTTTCCTGAGTAGTTAGGATTATGCAAGTGAACAACCAGTACCCAATTCTTTACTATTTCTTGAAAAAATAAAAGAGTTTAAATTAATAATACACATTCACAAGTGAGAAAAGGTTTTATTTGCATATTTATTTTAATGGATCTAGCTTATATATCCCAATTTCATTCTCAGCTACTCTGAACACAGGCTGAAAGGTATAAAATAGTAGACATGGACCCTTCTTGAATAACCTACAACTTTATTCAATTTCACTCTCTTAGAGTTAGGTGTCCAGATTTTTTTTAATTAGCTGAGTTTCTTAAAGACATTCCAATTAAATACAAATTTATTCTACGGATGCAAGTTTTGCAGATAATGGAATTACATTGTCAATGTCATTTGATTAAGACCTGAATATAGATGCACTGCGTAATTTCTCTTAAGGAAAGTCCTAATGATTATGAAAAGAAAGCAGTTAATTTTTATTCTTATTTTGTAGGTAGAAAAAAGTCTTTCACAGAAGTTACCAAATCACTATAGACTGTCTTGACAACAGCAGATAAGTGTACCTCTAGCAGTCAAGCTGAAACTGAGCTCTGTCTTTTATGGTAGAGACAAGTTAAAAATACATGAAAAAAGGTTCCTCATGTAAAAGAGAAACATCTGTAAATGAAATGTCCATGCTGTTTTTCTTTTTACATTTAGGGGTTCAAAAGATATTAGTAATTATGTCAAGAAATATGAGTATAAATTTTGAGAAAATGCTGCCTCAAAGCAATCTTAAGATATCTGATTTTGCTTTGGAATATAAACCTGACATTAAAGAATAATATTTTACTAAAAAGCTCAGTTTCAAAACTGATTAAAATAGCACTTACCACACTGAACGCATACCTGTTGATATACAGACATGCACATAACCACCCATGCATCATCCTGTATCAAGATTTTTCAGTGCAGTTAAGTCTTGTCTTCATTTTCTCATTATTTATTTCCAAAACCAGTGAAATTTATATTATTTACATCCCATAAAAATAGATTATTCAGGATTCTATTTAACTAAGAAACAACAGTTGGACGCTTTTTTATTTTTCTAAAATTTAATGAATTAATTTTTCATCTAATTAATGGTAGTGAGAGGCTCTACCCCAAAAAGATGTTTCAGGGCAGACAAACCAAGTATAAGAGTGAGCAGGAAAGCCATACTACCCAGACTTCTCTTTCTGTTGAATGCAATCTAGATGTGTGACCAGGCTATCATGATTACTACCACCAATATATTTATTAAATTTTACTGTGAGAAATGAAAACAAAATATCCTTCCAGGTAATTAAGTATTTTACTGAACTTTGGCATATGATACATAGAATAATTTTAAACTGTTCTTATAAAAGATGATCATTTTACATTAATTTTAGGATTATGAGATCTGCTTATTCAATGAAAATATTTGGTAGTATAGTATGTTTAAAACATCTACCATGACATCTAAGTATTTTTTAAAGACATCATTGTGATAGAAAATTCTAGAAGCCATCCAGATATCATATACTAGTTATACATGCATATATACTTTATATATGTTTGTGTATATGCTATGTACACTATATTTATAACATACATATAATGCTATGCTTCTCAGTATAAATATTTCTCAGTATGTCTATAATCACTTAGTATGCTGTCATAATAAATGAACATGCAGTACAACTTTTGAAAAGGAAAAGTAATTCATAGAACAGCATGTACTGTATAAAACATTTTTATTTTCTAAATGTACTTACCATTAAATGTGTGTATATGTATTCTGCAGTATAAATTTTCCTCAAAATTTATTTGTCATTATAATAGTAATTTAGATGATTTAATGAATATAATTCTGTTTTCGAATGCAAACTTTAGCCCATTCAACAATAAATTTTTAGCCAACCTTCTTGACTCTAGCTATGTTACAACATTAACATTTTATGTACAATGATTCTGTGGTTTCTTTTAGTGGATGCTGTCACTGAGATTTATGCTAATATTGTTGATCTATTCATTACTTTTTATTTTCTTTGCTGTTGCTTTTAGGTTTTATTTTAGCAGAATTTGCTTTTTAGATGAGCTCATTTGTTTAGACTTAGAGAAATCAATTGAGGTTGAATTAAGACATATCCCACACAGAAATACATCCACAGAACATGAGCCTGATGGTATTTAAGTTCGCCTCTGTTTTGTGCTGTGAAACATAGTATTAGAGGTTGTGTGTCCATCTAAAACTTAAGTATAATGAACACATAATCTCAGATTTGTAGCATCTTGAGTTAAAGCAAGCAGTGTTCTCATTTTAGGGTGATTTACTCTTCCCTCTATTATATTTCCAAAATGGATTAGAGAGTTATTAGTTCTTTTGAATATAGGTAAATCCAAAAATACTTTGCATTAACTTCTGGTATTTTTTTCCTTGAAATTTTCTTTCTCCATATGTTCTCTTACAATACTTTTGGTTTTATTTCCAATCTTCTTTGAATGTGGCAAACAATCATGTAAAAAGTCACTAAATTCACTTATGAGATTTTCCTTTCTAATATTCAAAATTAGATGTTTTTGTGAACATCCACACTTAATACCTATTATGTATACTATCTAAAATTAAAGCATAACCATTGTCTTTTGAAGGATGATAATATCCATCATGGGAAATATGACTAGAAAAATACGTGCTGTTTCAATGTTGTACTAGTTACAGGTAACAGCCTAAAATTCAATAAATGGTAGAAAGAGCCCAGTCCATAACCTGGAGACTAACATAAATACTAGAAACTAAAATTATAAATGTCTTCAAATAGATTTGAAATCATTTAATATAATTTAACTAAAAAGGATATCTGAATTGAACGTTCCTTTGTGATGTCATTAAAGACCATTAATCCCTTTTTTAATTAGGAAAATGCATTCCAATTAGTCTTTCTAAAATACCTTCTTGACTATGAATGTAGACACCATGAGACTGCATATGCTCAATCTTTCTAATAATCTGGCTCCATTTCATATAGTTATTTAGCTCATGAATATTTTCATCAGTGGCATCAAATGAGAGCAAGTCTCCCGTTCATTCTTATTTTTCTATTTGTTACTTTCTTGAATGTAAAAAAATCATTAAAGTGACTCATTGCATAAATACCTTGTCAAACCCCAGGATCTGCTTCTTCTCTGCCAAATATCAAAATTGCATTTTATGATTCTATTCTAACCAACCAATTTAATTAGTTAACTTGAGCGTTAATTTGAGTGTTTTCTGATTTGGTTTAAAAATTAAATATTTTTCATAAGATAATAAATGGCCATTAAAGCAACCTCTGTCTTTCCAACTACTATTCTTTTACTCTTCAAGTCTTAGAGACTTACTGGCATTTTACTACTTGAGCCATGCTTACAGCTCTGCTTTTCACTGGTTATTTTGGAAATGGGTTTTCATAGGCATTTCTGTCACAGTTTTCCCCAAACCATGATCTTCAGTCTCCTCAGTAGCTAGGATTAATGCCATGAGCCATAATAGCCACACCACATGTCTATCTTTCCTGTCTTTCTGGGCTGATATTACTTGAATTCCTATCATGTCCCTGGAACTATTTCAAAATTAAATATATCATGACCAAAACAGAGTGAATACTACCCTTATTTAATTCTTAGTCTTATGAGAAAGACTTGTGCATGTGTACATATATATATACTTGCATACTAAGTATATATATATATATATATCATTATTCTTTGAATACTGTTAACTGTATTTAAGTATGCCAACCTTAAATCTAGTTCAAAACTCAAAGTGACTCTAATACTTTATAATTCCAAAGGTGTAAAACTAGTCATTATTTACATGGTCTGAAGACTTGAGTAGGAGGGATAAGTTAGGAGGGTTTTTTTTTATGCACTTTTTAGATAAGGAAGATGATGGTCAGCAACTTTTGAGTCTTTTGTCATGTTTCCACTGGACCATTGAATAAGAATAGGAAATAGTCGCTGGTTGCTCACACCTGTGGCCCAACTTACTCTGGAGACTGAAATCTGACAACCAAGATTCAGAACCAGCCCAGACAGCAATAAACCAGCCAAAAACCTCTTCTGGAGAAATGGCTCAAATGACAGAGCATCAACCCTTCAAGGAAAAACTTTGGCAACACCAAGAGGCCCTGAGTTTCAGCCTACATACAGGCAGAATAAAGAACATATTAGCAACAAAACAAAGACAAAACAAATTAAAAATTTTATGTAATTCTTTCCTTGAATATTTATCCAAATGATTTCACACGTATTGTCACATTTACATAGATGCTTTACAGACTGTTCCAATCCATCTCACCCCTTCCATTTCTTTCTGGTCTCTCAGTTTCTTATTCTACAACAACTTTAGAATAATTTGAATAGAGTAATCCTAGTAGTAATAATTAAAGGATCTGAACATAAGCAAGGCAGAAACAGAATATGTAAGAATGGAGAACAAATGAAGCAATCAGAATCTGTGTAGTGAAGGTATTTATTTTTACCTCACATCTATTTCAATTTAATATACAACCTTTTGGGTTTCAGCAGTTATTGAACTACACAATTGACACCTGCTGAAAAATAATAGGAAGAGAGAAATTGTACCAACTACCTGATGAATGTAAATGTAACTCCTCTATATAATAATAAAAGAAGAAAAGAAAAGGAGTGATTGCATGATTTTCTTACCTTTTAAAAAGCATCTCCCTAGTTCATGATCCTGTGCCCTACCAAATGCCCTGGAAAAGAAAAAAAAAAGACCAACTTCAAAGCCAGAGTAGTGGGTTAACTGTATCATACGATGAGAGAGAGTTGCACAGGGAAGAACAAAGGTCAGAAGTCCCATGTGTCTTCTGAAAGCACAGGCAGAAGCTGTGAGCACTTCTGGTCTCAATTAATGTCTTAAGAATCCTAATATCCTTTAAGAGAAGAAAACAAAGTAAGCAGTTTTGTGGAGGATGCTTGTGTCATACTACAAAATAACGGACAGGAATTTTATTTGGAACTAGAAATCAGGTGTAGCTACAGGACTACTGATTAGTATCATACCAGGACTCTGTAGTATCAGGAAGATTATAGTTTATCTGTATTTTACTTCCTAGCAATTACAGCATTGTTCACAGCTGGTGTCATGGTTTCATGGGATTTGTCATGTAGTTATTTCAAAGATGCAGGCTTCCTTGCCTATATCTAAAAGAATCAGGGGGCTAGTTTTTCTCAGACACTGTCTTTGAAGTATGCAGAAGATTCCTTCCCAATTGCTCCCAACCATTGCAAACACACATAGTGTATCTGAATAATATTGTCACCAAATGGGCCCATTGCATTTGGCATTCTCCATCTGTATGTTGATCGGGGAACTAACATGGACACACTTCTTTATATTTCACATGATCTCTCCCCATATAGTATGCCATAACAAATATTTGCATAGGATTTATATAGCATTATATATTGCAAATAATATAGAAATGACTTAAAACATCCAAGACATAATGCATGGTTTATAAATAGACACTGTGTTATTTCATTTATAGAACAAAGTTATCCATAGACTTTTGATACATAGGTGATTCCTGAAACTAATCCCTAAAGATGTATAGTTACAGATTTATATTTCATGCCTACACTGGTGACCGGCTATCAAAAGAGCAGATCTACTTAGTTCTAGAGTCCTCCCTTTAACTCAAAATGAGATTCTTCTAAACTTAAACTGTTGATATAAATATCCCCCAAAACTTGAAATCAGTACAAGAGGAAGACCACTGAAAGTTGATAACATCTCTATACTATATATTTCAAAGAATTAAAAAAATACTTCTAAATGTCTGTGGTATGTCCAACAGAATGCCCAGAGGGTTTCTTTCAATGAAACAAACTGATGGGAGGCAATTGTAGCTCATTATTTTGTCCATAACAATCACCTGCAGAGCTTTTCAAACATACAGAAATCTGGGCTAACACCCAAAATTCATATTCAGTAGATCTGAAAAGTTTTAGAGAAAACCTAATGAAATTGTTATACAGACTATGGGAGAAGTACACTTGATTAAATTATTATGGACAGATGTGATCTTTTCTTGTCTGTTTTACTTCAATTCCAGTCATTTTATAGATCATTTTTTCTTGTGTTTTTCTGTACCCATGTTCTAATTTCAAGAATTAAAGAGAACTTTTTTTTTTTCTGGGCCTAGGTGCTGTCTCTGAGCTCTTCAGCTCAAGGCTACCAACCTACAGCCACAACCCTACTTCCCATTTTCTAGTGATTAACTGGAGATAGAATTAATGAGAACTTTCTGTAGTACAGAGTGATTTTTTTATAAACAAAATTACTGGTTTCATGACTTGTGAAAAGCAAATAGAAAGAGTGAAGAGTTATTTGAACAGTTCAATAGTACCTTTTGTGACTTTGTTTCCCTGAAATATCATTATGCAGGCCACTAATGTCACATTTGGCTTCCTGTTGTTCTGGGGATGTAGGTTTAATCTCGTACTTGTTTTGCTGCTTGTTCAATAATGTAGTTAGCTTATACAGCTGTCAATGACCCACATATAACAATTAGGTGCATTAATATCAATACTGATTATTGTATATTACCTTTGTGAATTTATGTCTACAGTATAAATATTGGCTAGTGACGTGTATATTTCCAGAAGACTTTCAATATAATATTGCATAGAAATAGAACTATGCAAACTACAATATGTTAGAAGCTAGAACCCAAAATCGGCATTCAAAGCTAGACAAGGCAGAAACATTGGTACAATTCCATTTTTAATTAACCAGCAAAATGCCAGACTGGAGACTGGAGGCATGGCTCAAGTGACAGAGCACCAATATGAACAAGAAAGCCTGAAACTGAGAGAGACAGAAACAGAGACAGAGAGACAGAAAGATAAAGAGAAAATGTTGTTAATTTGTTACAATGATACTTTCCTTTAGACTCTGGTTTTCCTATGCTTACCTGCCCTTTCCTAAAAGTTCTAGGAAATTGAGGGATAAGACCTCCACAGGATCTGATCTCAATTCTACTTATCTGTATTTTGGTATTGTAAGGGAAATAAAGTTTCCATAGAACAACAGGGTTTTTTCCTTTGTTTGTTTATCTTCTTAGTTAAAAAGAGCTCTCCTCAGCACTTCTATTAGACTTTTTATTTCTCCTTCTGTTAATATGCAATGAACTTTAATAGCCACTATTCATATTCTGACACTTTTAAACAGTTGTGACCATGTCTCAATACTCTCTATCATCTAGTGCTCTCCTTTCTTTCTAGGGAGACAGAGTCAACCCTTTACTGGAAATTAATACATAATGGAATGAATTTGGTCATGAAGCCAAACGGACATAATTTCTATTTCAAATTGATATGTTTCTAAAGTAAATGTTCTCACTCTTAATCTCTGTGACTTTCTTTAAATCTTCATCTCATTAGTTGCTTTGTTAGCTCAGTCAATTCGCACAAAGAAAATAGTCAACCATAAGTGTGATTTTTCTTTTTTTCATTTTGAATCTCCAGACTGTAACAGATTATAAAAATGACCCTTGTAAATCAACACTTCTGTAAGCCTCTTTGGCATTTTCCTGAAAGGGAATTCCTGGAAGCTTCCAATAACTTTCCTCTTTGAACATGTTATGATATATTTTGGACATGACAGAGCAGCAAACAGCTTTTTAAATATTTATATTCTCAAGGCGATGTATGCCAACTGTGTTTGCTCTCTCCATTTCTTTATGTGCCAAGGAGACATGCCCAAGAAGAAGAAAATACTGTCAGGACACAAAGCAAGCTTGTCTAATGTGTACCCTGCAGATGTAACCTCCAAGCAGAAGAGTGAGGAAACACCCTGACTAAACAGGGAGTTCTTGATTAACATGTCAACTGGAAACAGAACTCCTTTATAAGCAATTCAGCTGAATAAATTTTTATTTTTAATACTTCATGAATCAAGTGAAAGAGTGCAGGCTTGTGTGGGATAAGTCAACGGTAATATTATACACCTCACAAACCATGTCTGGATGTGAAAAGGTGAACAGGTAAATCCTAGGCTACTCATATAAAGTGTGTTTTTCTCTTATATATTCACCTGATCCATCCCCAACATACACACAGCAGTAGGTTATTGCCTTAGCATTTTGCTGATCCCAACCATCTCTAGCTTATAAACAGGAATCGAATGATTCACACTTTAATGGGTTACAGTTAATGTTAGCTTATATTGATATTACCTAGTAATGTCTCAATTCCAGCTACAAAATAGAACCATTTAAAGAGATTCTTACTTAATTGGTTTGAAATGGAGCCCAGAACTTGACATACTAATAAACATCCCAGGTTATGAACCACTTTTTCTGGACAGAACTGCATTTTCATATGGTAGCCTCTGCTTCTATAGCAGCCCTGTTTATTCATGTGTGGGCTGCAGAGCAAATAACTCCACCTGGGACCATCCTGTAAGATGTATACCTCTGTGTTCTTTCCACAAACTCATCATTACTGAATCATGAAGTGTGTTGAACCTGAGAGTGTGTCTGTGCATGTGTTTCTAAGGAGGGGGTAGAGAGGGAGAAAAGAAGGGTGGAAAGGAATGGAGAGAATGACACTATAGAGTGGTGTGTTCTACAAGTATGGTTAGCAAAACTCACCCAAGAAATAAATAATATTTCATTTATAAATCTTCTGTCATAGAATTTATGATCATTAAAAGGGCTTTTAGCTCCTCTTTGCTAATCAAAAATCGATCTTGGATATCTCGGTGTCATGTATAATTATGTTTAAAAATATATTTTTTTATTATATACACTAAGGCTTGCACGATTTGCAAACAGAAGAGCAATCAAATTAAGACTAGGAAACAGGATACGTAATAAATGTACATTAAAAATATAACATCATATATACATTTTATGTAAATACCTATAAATCTGTCATCAGATAATTTGAGAATTCTTGCATGTAAATTTTTAAAATTCAGGGCTGATAGCCACTTTTTGGAACTGTAAAGCATTTTAATGTTTTCTCTTTCTCTCCCCATCTCTCTCCCCTACACCTATTCCTGATCTCCACCCTCTTCATGTTCCATGACGTTCATTCTTCTTAACAAAACATCAGATGAAGAAGATCCAACTTCTGCAGGTAAAAATCCCTGTACTTTGAAAATCATTCCCATTTAATCCAATGCATTTAACAATGAAGACTAAATCGTTTGAAAATAGACATTGTTATATCTTGGGCCTACTGTTCTATATCACAGTAAATGATGTTAGCTAATAATTTTGAAGGAAAAAGTGAACTTATACAGAGGAAAGAAAACAGCATTGACATTAAAGAATACAGAGAACTCCAAAAAATGAAAATATTAATGAAAAATGATATATAGAAAATGATAACATTTTAAAAATATTAAGAAAGGAAACCTTCATGATCAAATGCTTTTTTTTTCTTTTCTTTGTTTTTTTGGGGGGTGAAGTGGGGGACAGGTCATGGGGCTTGAACTTGGCCAGGGCACTGTCCCAGAGCTTTTTCCTTCAAGGCTAGCACTCAACCACTTTGAGCTACAGCTTCACTTCCTGTTTTCTGGTGGTTAATTAGAAATGTTTCCTCCCTACCACATAATCAGAAATTGCTGAAAGTGGAACTGTGACTCAAGTGGTAGACTACTAGCTTTGAGCAAAAATAGCTCAGGAACAGTGCCCAGGCCCTGAATTCAAGTCCCAGGACTGGCAAAAAAAAATCAATTGCAACCCAGCGAAAATTATATCAAAATGATACCATTTTGTATTATGTATTTATTTTAATGTGATTCAAATAACTTCTCTGCCTACTATTGTCAGTTCAGTGAAACATTATTTCATTATTTTTCAAAGTTCATGTTTGAAAGTATTTTTTAGTAGATATAATCCCAGTTGATTTTTTTCTTTTGTTTTTTGCATTTTGCTTTTGTTTTTGTTGTTAGTCTGGGCCTGGGTGTTATCCCTGAGCTCTTCAGCTCAAGGCTATCCCCCTGCCCTTGGAGCCATAGCTCCAATCCCACTTCCCTAGTGATTAATTGAAGATAAGAGTGTCATTGTCTTTAGTGCCTGGGCTTGCTTTGAACTGAAATCTTCAGAGCACAGCCCCCTGTGTACCTAGGATTATTGGCGTGAGTCTCTATGCCTGGCTAAGCCCAGGTTTTTGTTGTGATTTTTGCACATACTTTCAAATTAGGGAAAAAAAAGGAGCTTCAATGGAGTAATTCAAGTATATGGTTTACTATAGAGATAAATCAACATTGAAAAAATCAGCTATCTTTAACAGCTTTTTTAAAATATTCTGGATAATGTATAGAGGCGTTACAGACACACTCATTAAATAGTAGGTGCATTACTTCTCACACATTTATACCCCTTCTCATGTTTTGGTCCCCATTTCCCTCCCCTCAAACTTTCTCAATCAACTTGTTTTTCCTCCCTTCCCTTTGGTATTTAAAATAAACAAATAAACATATATACAATATGGCAGGTAACAAAATCAGATACAGTAACAATATGAGATTAACCAAAAGGCAACAAAGGAGAAGAGAAATAACATAGTACATTAAGAACAACAATCACACAAGTTAAAGCTCTTGTTACATATACTAGAGTTCCTTTCATTTAGTATCATCCTATCAGACCTTATGTACCTAGGTTTTGA
The DNA here is from genome assembly GCF_031878675.1 of Megascapheus bottae. Taxonomy (NCBI): domain Eukaryota; kingdom Metazoa; phylum Chordata; class Mammalia; order Rodentia; family Geomyidae; genus Megascapheus; species Megascapheus bottae. The sequence goes on from NC_143512.1 coordinate 36,075,168, forward strand.
GCTACTGTAATCCTCTTCTAGGAGAGTCCTAGATGTGTACTAATTATTACAAATGAGGGAAACCATTGAGCCTATGTTCCTTTGAGTCTGGCTTACTTCACTTAATATAATTTTTTTCCAAGTCTTTCCATTTCCTTACAAATGGAGTGATGTCATTCTTTCTGAGAGCAGCATAGAATTCCATTGTGTATAAATACCACATCTTATTGATCCACTCATCAACTGAGGGATATCTGGGTTGGTTCCATATCTTTGCTGCAATGAACATAGTTGTGCTAGTGAATTTAGTCTGACCTTGTTTCTGGATATTTGAGTAAATGCCAAGTAGTGGAATTGCTGGGTCATAGGGGAGCTCTATGTTTAGTCTTTGGAGGAACTGCCATACTGCTTTCCATAATGATTGAAGGAGGTTACACTCCCACCAATAGTGCAGTAGTGATCCCTCTTGGCCACATCCACATTAGCAACTGTTATTATATTTCTTGATCATGGCCATTCTAACTGGAATGAGGTGGAATCTCAAAGTCGTTTTGAAAAATCAGTTAGTTTTTCTACTAACAATCATTTCAAATTAGAACTGAGAAATTAAATAATTTACTTTTAATTTTATCAAAACACTTGAAGAAAAATATACTCTGGGTAGTTACATAATAAATCTTGAGAAATATAATAACATTTGTATAAAAACTATTTTTGTAATATATTTGAATATTTGTGCATTAGTTTAGCTCTTGCTAGGACCTTTTGCCCCAGATATTTCACATTTACTTTTCTTAACTTAATATTTAAAATTCTGTTCTTGGAGATTTATATATTTGCCAAAAATGTGTCTTCTTTGTAAAACTGCTCTCTATAATTCATCTTATGATTGTCTCTGTTCTTAGTTTCTTGCTTTCCATAAATAGATTTTTAAGCAGGATGATAAATTTTCCAGCTCCAAATTCATTTTCTGGTTCTCCTTTAATTTTTCTTCCATATGATTTCCCCATCTTACTTAAATTGTCAATATAATACAATCCTTTTTATCACAATAACTATAAGTGAATTCAGATTTCCTAGGTCCATTCAGGATGTCATGCCCAGTTCATATTCTTACTCAAAGTCACAAAATTCCTGACCAAACTTCTCCAAGTATATCTACTATTGTTTTTCTAATAAGACATGCCTTGAAGTTAAATAATGAAATAATTAGAAACTGTGTTCTAGTGGCTAATGTCTATAATTCTAGTTACTCAGGAGGCTGAAGCAACCCAGGAAGAAAAGACTATGAAACTTTTATCTACAATTAATTACCAGTTAATTGAGCTGTGGTTTAAGTGGTAGCCTTGAGAAAAATAACTTGAGGACACTGCCCAGAAAAATGGTAGACACACACAAACACACACACACACACACACACACACGCACACACACACACACTTCTAAAAATTAATGAGGATTATTTTCTGCCAGGAAATCACCTGCTTCTGTTTGCTACTTGTTAATACAGATATTTTACATTTTAAAATGATTATTGAGTGCACACATACATAATAACTTAAGCTCTTTCCTAAGCAGATATTATTGCTCAGTAGATTATTCGTTAAATGGTTTCCATTTTTGGAAGTTATTTGACAAATATAACTGATGAACAGATATAAAGAATTGGGTTCATTTTCTAATAGACTTATGTTCTCATCATTCAAAATTGTTTTAAAGAAAATGATAGCTCTATGTCTCAAAAACGACACAGTATGAAAAAAATAAGGAAAGCAGACAAAATAATTCTGAGAACACTAAGGTATTAAACTGTTTCACACATAACATAATGCTACAAAGTGATGTAGCAGAGGATTAGGGGTTTACTTCTCAGTTCTTATAAGACAGACATTATTAAAAATAAATATGAGCCTTCTATTCTGTTTTGTGTAACTCTTAAATATCACAGATTAAAGAATAAAACACTCATGCTTTCCAAAAGCATAATCTATCTTTGATTATTCTTTCATTTGCCCTTGTAAATTACCTTGTAAAAAGCAACTGCTTAACAAGTGGAGAATTTGCACTGATTTATAGGGAAGATCCAAAGTACTCCCCATCGCATATCTAGTCCTGGGGATATGCGCCACCATTTATTATGAAGCATCCATTTTTAATCATTTTTATCTCACAACATCCTGAGAGGAGGTATTAACCTAAAAGAACATGTTCTGAAGCATCTGAGTTATGAAGGCATTTCCGCTTAACACCTGCTTTTATAACTCCTCGAAACTTCTTTTTTATTTATCCTAGTAGAATCTGATATTCATTTAAGCATCTCATTTCATTGAGGAGAATAACATATCTGTGAAATAGAGTAGAATTTCTTTCAAGCTGGGTTGTATTCCAAGATCTAATTACAATGTAATGAGATTCATATTTTTAAAGGAGACATAACAGATACGGTACCTCTAAATATCTCGCCTTTAGAGATGACCTATTTAATTCAATTGTAATGCAGTGAAGCAGTAAATTTCTGGAAACCAGTCTTAGAAATTTCCTGCACTATCTGTTTGTGGTACTACAACATCAATTATCCCTTTATTATCATAGAATTGTACCACTATTGTATTTAAATTATAAAGGCTACGGTATTCTCCATGTATTTATAGCACTTAAATGTTAAGAAGGTATTTAAATATAAAACTGTGTATGTGGCCCCAATCCCAGTCAGTTAGAAGACAGAGGTCGTTGTCTTAACCCAATAATTTCTGAGGAGGTCTTGTTTAACCTCTCTGATGTCATGGATAAAGCTTTCCATTACTTCAGCAAATTCATCAGCTCAGTGGAAACATTTTACTATGTTTATATTTAAATTAACATTTTGGTCATTGAAGAATAAACATAATTCACATATACACAAAAGATAATAATTTCATATCATTAATAAAGCTTGCAATCTAGAGGTTTATGATGATGAAATAAAATCCAGTAATGAAACAGCATATATTCTATGTAGCTACAGGTAGAATTTAATAATTAGATATTTTACTCAGCTTTTGACATGTGCAATGATGGTGCCAGAATAACATTATTTTCAGTTATGGTGAATTCTTTATTTTCTTAGTTATGATGCAAATTTGCCTTATATCTCTTTCCATTTTCTTAGAGTTTAATTGACTCAGTAAGATATGTGCAATTGCAATTATTCTATAACTCATACATTTTGAAATGATATCATAACCTATTATTTTCTAATCAATAAGAATAGCTTGTGTATTTTTATCTTAATACATTATTTACGTGGAGTGCAAATTAAAGCTATATACTCTTATACTTGTTTATCCTTTCATTTATAATATAACTTTATCATTTCTGAAGAAATACCTATTTGTCCAGAAACACTCTGATGTGTTGAGCAAGTTTATGAATTATTCTATCTAGTAAATTCTTGTTTGTAAATATAAGCCTTAAAAATGTATACCACTAAAATACCTAGAAAATAGTACGAATAATTATTTCTCAGTAGAAGAAAGGATAAATTGATAAATGATTAATTCTAAAGATTTTTCCTTGGTTAATTTAAGTCATTAATAAACAAGATCAAACAATGACCACTTTCTTTTTTTTTTTTTTTTTTTTCTTTTTCTGTGGAGCATAGGGCTTGAACTTGGGCTGGGCATTGTCCCTGAGCTCTTTTTTTTTTTGAAATTCTTTTTTTTTTTTTTTTTTGCCAGTCCTGGGCTTGGGCTCAGGGCCTGAGCACCGTCCTTGGACTTTCTCAAGGCTAGAGCTCTACCACTTGAGCCTCAGCACCACTTTCGGGTTTTTTCTATGTATGTGGTACCAAGGAATCGAACCCGGGTCTTCATGCATGCTAGGCAAGCACTTTAACCACTAGGCCAAACTCGCGGCCTGTCCCTAAGCTCTTGAACCAAGTCCCACTTCCCATTTTCTAGAGGTTAAATGGTGATAAGAGTCTCAGTTCCTTTTGTGCCAGGGCTGGCTTCGAACCTGGATTCTCAGATCTCGGTCTCCTGAGTAGCTAAGATTACTGGCATGAGCCACTGTGCTCAGCTCAAACAATGACTACTTTCTTATTTGATAGCTATATAATAGTGATGTTGAAATATGGGATAATAATTATGTCTTAAATCCTTGTTATATTCTAATATTTTTCTTGTTGTTACTGCTGCTGCTATTATTTTTGTGAGTATCTGGTCTTGGACATTGCACTCAGAGTTTGTTTTTATCCTTGAGCTATTGTGCTCTAACCTAGTACTCTACTACTTGAGCCACAGCTCTACTTCTGGTATTTACTTTCATGATTTAACTGGAGATAAGAGTGTCATGATTTGCATTTCTTTTATGACCAGAGATGTTGAACATTTCCTCATGTGTGTATAGGCCATTTTTGTTTCTTCTCCAGAGAAGACTCTCTTTAAGTCTTTGGCCCATTTTTTTAATGGGATGGTTGTTACTTTGGAGATGAATTTTGGAGTGATTCAATTTTTTGAGCTGTTGATATATTTTAGATATGAGGCCTTTGTCCATTGGTTGGTGAAGATCTTCTCCCACTCTGTAGGCTTCCTAATTAATTTACTAGCTATGTCCTTTGCCATACAAAAGCTCTGCAGTTTAATGCAGTCCCACTTATCCAGACTTTCTCTGATTTGCTGTGATTCTCCAGGATATAGAAACAAAAGCCATATAATGAATGATTGTTGTCCTTAATGTACTATGTTATCTCTCATCTCTTTTGCTGTCCCTTGGTTATCTCATATTGTTACAGTATCTCACTTTGTTATCTGATATATTGGATTTATTTGTATTTGGTTATTTGAAATTGGATAGGGAAGGGGGGAAAACCATGATGGGGGGGGTGGAGGGGAGGGTATCAATATATGTGAATTAATGTACCTTCTATCTGGCAAATATCATGTAACCCTTTTATTAATTACAATAAAAAATAAAATTAAATTAAAAAAAAAGAGTGTCATAAATTTTCCTGCATTGGCTGACTTTGAACCACAATTTCAGATCTTAGTCTCCTGAATATCTAGGATTACAGGTGTGAATTTCTTTTCTATATTCACTTCGATAAATTTGTTTGTAGAATAAGATTCATTTGACTGTGGAGAATTTAACGGATTGTATGTTGCATATTTTGGTTTAGGCAAGATAAACCATCATAGAAGAATAAAATAATGTCTTCATACTGTAAAAAACTCTCTTTATCCATGTATCTGTGAATACATATATATTTATATATTCTATCATTTTCCTCTAGAGAGTAAAACTGAAATAAATAGATCAAATCTTATCATCAAGCAAAGTAAATAAAATACCTTGGTGTGGCTTCCAACTACATATTTCCATTGTATTTGTGAGTATCTAGTACAGAACTATATACATTGAAATAGAGTTATTATGTATTGTGTAATGAATTTTTTAGTTTCAAGTAACCAAAAATTTAACTTGGTCTTATTTATGTGAGGAGTGTTTTAACTCACAGAATTTATAATGGATGCAACTTAAAATTAGATTTCCTTCTGCCAATTGTTAAATAAACTATATGCATCCTGTTTGTGTCTATAAGAGAGCAAAGAAATTACATTAGTTCCCATAAATTTAATTGAGGAATCTTGAGAATTCTCTTACTGAATAGGTTTATATTACTTTTGTTACCTCAGAAGAAGTCAGCAAGTCCAGAACTTCTTCTAGTACTTAAGCTGAGGAATCATGACCTATGTGACTACATGGGTAAGACTGGCCCAGGCTTTATCATATATCATAGGACAATAATAGGTAAGGCCAACGGGAAGCAGCAGCAACTCTGTGACTTTAAATATCTTCATAGTTGTTCTCTTATGCCTTGCTTGTTTTCCTTATTATTTTTCTGTAAATATCCTATAAGATCCTTGAAATTTGATTATCATCACATAAATTTAGTACATATTGCAGTACCATTAAAGTTTGTATTCACATATGTGTAGTTATATTGTTGCTTTTGAACCTCAAATTTACTTTTTATCTTTTTTAATCTTAACTATTTTGTTCATGATAATAAAATCATATCCCTACTTTCCATTTAACCTCCAGAAAATGGGAAGTGGGACTTGGTTCAAGAGCTCAGGGACAATGCCCAGCCCAAGTTCAAGCCCTATGCTCCACAGAAAAAGAAAAAAAAAAGAAAAGAAAGTGGTCATTGTTTGATCTTGTTTATTAATGACTTTCAACTTTTAAGATCTATTTTACTAAATAAATTACTAAATTTATTCCATCCTTCCTTTAGATTTCCTTTTTTCTCAAATATTTCTGATTATAATCCTTATTCCTCATTACAAAATCTGACCATCCATTTAATGTGTTTTGTCTAAAACATTTGAAATGTATTACATAACTCCTTATTTACTACTGCCTGAACAATTGTTTTTATTTGAAAATGTGTCAATAAACTGTAGTCTAAATAATAATTTAATGTATGAAATATTAAAGAATACTCATTAATATTTAGTAAAGATTTACACTCAAAAGAAAAATAAATGACCCAAATTTTGTACAGATTCATTTTTAATCTTGTTATAATCTTGAATGTTAGCTCCAGATGTATAAAGCAATTCTAACATTATAATCTTATGATATTACAATCATTAATACATATATTTAATTTTACCTTTGGATTAGTAAGAGAAAAACCCAAAATTAAATATTTTCTTAAGAATAAGTACTGAGAAGACATTAAAGTTTAAAAGTAAAATAAAGATATTATTATTATTAGAAATAACTGAGTGAAAAAGAAAATATCCCTAGCTTGTCAGAGAAATATAGCCTGTGTGTGTTTATGTGTATGGGGGAGGGGTGTTTGTATATGTTTAAACACAGGCAAGAGTTTAATGTTGTAATCTTAAACCAAAAGTTCTGTTTTCTGGAAGTTCCCAGATTTTACTATGAGGGTGGCTTTCAACTGACTGGATAAAGTCCATCTTCATTATCAAGTTTAATCTGTTTTCCTTAATCTAATTTTGCTGTCAGTGTTAATTATATCATCAAAACACTATCACCAAGACAACTAGTCTAGTCTAATTTAATTTTACAAAGCAACTGGGTACAATAATTTACCCAAGTTGACACATAAATTTTAGCCATCCTAGAGGGCCAGAAAAAAAAGTTTAAACACAATTATTTTATTTTCCCAAAATCAGTTTCACAGGAAATGTGTAAGCAACATTTCTATTATCTAATTGCAATAAATGCTGTCTCATAATCTGCTCGAACTTAGATCTGGCAATTTCTTTAATTTTCAGTCCTCTTTCTAGGCTTCTCTGCTCAATTCATCATTAAAAATTTATGTTATCCTTTTCATTCTTCTCCATCACTCCCAATCTATGTGGAATATGCACTCAATGTTATGACTGAATTCACCACTTCTGTCCTTGATTCATCTTTTAAGATATTTCCAAATGAGTGGGTCTGGTGTTTTTGTTTGTTTGTTTTCTGTCCTGGCCTTTACTCCCTCAGTGAAATCCAAAGGATAAGAGTATGAATGAACAGACATTAGCTTTAAAATTCTGGGGATTTTATGACTCAGGGAAGGCATTAGAGTTTCTAGGTCATAGTAGATATAGTAAAACCCCACTAACCTACACAGAGAACTCTTTGTCTTTCAGTGCTTTTATCTTCTACTAAATAGGATATGTTACCTGTAAAGTATTTCCTTCTCCCACTATGATTTTTCTAATCTAAAAAATGGAATAATGGTCCCATTGTTAGAGATTTGCTTTAAGTATCAAACATGATGAAACATTGTATAAAATGTACCAAGAATCTAAGCTGCTATCTTAACCTTCCATTATTATTGATCTTATTATTGTAAACTTGATTGTAACTTTACATCAGTTCATAGACTCAGCACTCAATGTGAATTTTCCTTAATTTTCACTGAAATAAATATAATTATATAAATTTGGCATTACATATATGTAATATACAATAGGTATACTGTATAATATTTATTATGTATACATATAATTATGCATATATACATATATATACAAAATTTTTTAAGAGGAAAGCTCTAAATTTTAAAGCTGGTGGAGAAATATGTCCATGCAGCAAGGTGGCTCACAGCTGTAAATTTCAGATACTTGGAAGCCAAAGATATGATTTACTATTCAAGGTTAGCTGAGGAAAGTGGTTAATAACACCCTATCTCCTAGAACAAATAGGATTTGGTAATTCCCATCTGTAATTCAAACTGGGTAGAGGCTAGAGTTAGGAGGATTATGGGCCAAGACTAGTTGTTTACGAGTACAAGATCTATTCTTAAAATAACTACTGCAAGGGGCCAGGAGTGTGACCTAATGGTAGAGTGCTTGCCTAGCATGTACAAAGCCCTTGGTTTAATTCCTAGGTACCATATACACAGAAAAAGCCAGAAGTGGTGCTGTGGCTCAAGTGATAGAGCGCTAACCTTGAACACAGAGAGGCTTAGAGCCAGTGACCAGGCCCTGAGTTCAAGCCCCAAAACTGGCCCACAAATAATAACTACACCAAGAAAAAAAAGGCCTAGGCATGGTAAAAAAAATATATAAAGTACTTACCTGGCTGGCAAAAAAACTTTGAGTTCAAAATTACAGTACTTCCAAGAGAAATAGAGGGATATAGACATTCAAGATTACTCAAAAACAAGTAACAGGCCAGGCATTGTGGTTCACCCCTATAATCCTAGCTACTCAGGAAGCTGAGATCTGAGGATTGTGGTTTTGTTGTTCAGTGCCAGCCTGGGCACTAAAGACCATGAGACTCTTATCTCCAATTAACCACTAGAGAAGTGAAAGTGATGCTATGACTCCAGGGGTAGGGTGGTAGCCTTGAGCTGAAGAGTTCAGGGACAGCACTGAGACCCAGAGTTGAAGCCCCACTACCATCAACAGCAAAAACAACAAAACAAGAGATGATCACAGTATCTCAAAACCTATGTACATATGGTCATACAGGATGAGACTAAACGAAATGAACTCTAGGTTATGGATGCAAGAGGTTTATCTTTGTGATTGTTGCTCTATGTGAAGTTATTTCTTTTATCTCTTTTTTTTCCACTTATGGTTAATCTCATATGGTTAACTGTATCTGACTTTGTTACCTGATACACTGTATATACACTTATTTGTCTATTTGAAATAGAGATGAGAATGGGGGAAACAAAATGATTGGGAGGCAGTAAGGGGAAGGAAAGGGGGACAAAATCATGAGAAGGTGTATCAAGGTTAGAGAAGTAATGCACCTACTGATGAATGTAACTGTAACCCCTCTATATATTATCCTGACAAATGAAATACAATTAAAAAAATAAGTAACAGAATCAGGATTCAAATTCAATTACTCTCTAAAAGGGACTTGTGCTTATTCAGCTGCATTGAACTTTTTATTTCCTTATAAAAAGTTTTAAATGCTACATAATTCTTTTAATTGTAAAAATTACAGAGACTGCTCTAAATTTTGCTGTGCATACATAAAATGATATATAATAACACATACAAATTATATATATATTTTTAAATGCTTTTCCCATTACTATTGTAGTTTACAGTCCTTGTAGACATTTTGAAAAAGAATAAAATGGGAAATGAAAATTTCCTTGGTGGCCATTAAGCATATTGTACATTTGCACTTTTAAAATAATTTCCCTTGGTTGAGTTCCTGTTATTCCTTCTCCTTAAGTCAATAGCTTAAGCTTAAACCTTTAAAGTCAGATTCTCTGTGTGTCTGTTGTTGGGAGCCAGAGTGGAATCAAACTGTACCTTGATTTGCATCAGACAATGGCTTTATTGTCTTATTGTTTTCTGGCCTTATTCTGTTTAAATGACCTGAGATTTACCATATGAATGTAACACCTGGAAGTTCCTGGGGTCTCAAGAAGGGAAGAAGCTGGAGTGGAAAATAAACGGGGCAGTCTTTACCTGGACTGCAGACATCCCGGACCCGGTGTGTCTGTCTCTCTTCTATTTTTTCCTAGTCCTTGCCCCCTATTTCAGGAACCCCAATCTGTGAACCCTGGTTTGCTGCCGGCTGGCCCCGGCAGTCTGTGTGTGTTTGTGTATATATGTATGCATGCATGTATGTATGTATGTATGTAAGTATGTATGTATGTATGTATGAATGTATGTATATATGTAAGTTGGATGTAGTAAAGATTGAATCCAGGGCCTCCTGTGGCTTTACTCCCTGAGTCAAGGCCACCAGACTTTGTTTATATTTTGTTTGTGAGAAATGGTCTCCCAATTCCCTTTGCTTGGTTGACCTTTTATTTAAAATCCTTCCTCTATAGTAGCAAAGGTTGTTCCAATGACACTCGGTTGCCTGGTCTTCATCAGATCTTCTGACCTGCATTTTCCAAATCATATTCAAAATCTAGACCTCCCTACCCTTTTGTTAATCAACTGGGATCAACCAGAAACCATAACTTGTTTTACATTTGCATTATTGTACAAGAAACCATCTAACTGGCCTTGCTGATTTTATCCACTTCTTCCACAGAAGTGAGTACCTAATTCATTGCATTGTCTTGAGAGCTAATAATTTTTCATCTTTTAGCCTTCTAGTAACTCAACACTCCCGCAGATTTAAGACACACGGTATAATTTGCATCTTCTCCAGTTCTTTCTTGACTCTGTGTCCCTGCACCACCTGCCCTCCCCCGAAATCACCTAGAAGCTCCTGTCCTCCTTAACAATAAAGTAAACCTGAGCACCAGCCCTGGGCGCTTCTCTGGAGTAGGTAAGGCTTTGCCTGCATGGGTCCTTTGCTGGTTAGGTGGCAGCATGACTACACTGTCATTTCTTTCAACATGTGATCTGGATGACTTCTCAGAGCTATTTTTATTTTTTTTAATCATTCGTGGGGCTTGAACTCTGGACCTCGATGCTGGCCCTGGGCTCTTTAGTTCTAGGCTAGCTCTCTACCACTAGAGCCACAACAACACTTCTGTTTTCTGGTGGTTTACTGGAGATTAGAGTCTCAAGGACTTGAGTGCTTTGTCTACCATGGTCTGGCTTTGATCTGTAATCCTCAGATCTCAGCCTCCTGAGTAGCTAGGATTACAGGTGTGAGTCACTGGCACCCAGCTTAGGAGTTTTCTTGTAGTATACCAAAAAGTATGCTTCATTCTCTATTTTTATAGCATTCTCCCCTATTTATGTCTTTAATAGTAGTAATAATTATTTAGGTATCAGTACATGCTACTTGTAAAACTTATTATTGTCTAGGTTGACTACAAAAACTTTTTACTTATAAATTTACCAAGGTTTGATGCAAGGTAAATATTTCACACATAATGGTTAAATAAGCCAACTAAATCATGGGAATATTAAGAGCATTGTTAACCTAAAATCTACATGATTTTTTTATCCTTATAAGAGAATAACATAAATAAAAAACGCATGACATAGTTTCCAATTGATATAAGAAAATGATGAGGAATTATTTGTTGAGAATTTAAAAATTGTCTTAAATTATTATGCGGTTTCTTTGCAGGACAAAAAAAGTCAATGTATTGATATTTGCTTTTCTGCTTTTGTTGAACTAGAGTTTCACACTCTATCTATTGACAGTGACTCTCTCAGTTAACAATGCCAATAATTTAGCCACTATTAGTGATTAGTGGGAGGAAACCACAGAACTGAATTAAAGACCTCAAACCAGATGAAGAAGATGGTCAGCAGTGGGAGGCAGCTGAGGGAATATCTCTGTCCACATGTCTCCAGAAGAGGCATTCCAGTCCAATTGGTTACTAAATTTGGGGGCCCAGGAAATCCTGGACTGGAATTATTTTTTAAACTATTACACTGTCATCTCACTAGCATCATGCTAAATCAGATTGTGTATACAAGGAATGGCTTCAGATTTTCCAATAGTACATCAAAATGTATTTAGAAATGTATTTGGTATAGGATTTTTGGGAGATACATTTTTCCATATATTTTCTATTGTAATTAGTAGAAGGATTACATTATATTCACCAGCTTGAAGGTGCATTACTTCACAAACATTGATACCCTTTCTCATGTCTTGGTCCCCATTTTCTTACCCCACCTCCACCCCTCATCTTGTTTTTCCCTTGACTATCCTATTTCAAATAACCAAATAAGCATATATAAAATATATGTAATAACAAGGTGAAAAACTGTAACACTATGAGATAACCAAGGGACAGCAAAAGAGATGAGAGATAACATAGTACATTAAGGACAACAATCACTCATTATATGGCTTTTGTTTCTATATCCTGGAGGTCCTTTCATGTAGTATCATACTATATGGCCTTACATATCTAGGTTTTGTTCTATTGTAACTTTCTGCTATGAAAGCCCAAGATTTCTACTGATTTTGACAAATGAGGGAAACCATTGAGCCTATGTTCCTTTGAGTCTGGCTTACTTCACTTAATAGGACTATGATTTTTTTCTTTTTTTTTCTTTTTTATTAAAGAATTTATTAACATTGATTTTTACATCATATTTCAAATGACAAGTTTAACAAACAAGTGTTCAGGAAGGGAATCTCTATATACTATCACTGGGACTTAGTTTTTAGAACTTAATCCAAATTAGGCTAAGGGTTTGTATGTCATACAAACATTAATTTATGAAATAAAACATTATGTCTATAGAGTCATAGGTGTTTTATGTCTATATAGTTATGTTTATATTTCCATTACCATGTCCATAGTATTGGGTATGCAAATATTGAGTCCTTGCTCTTGTACTCTGGATTTAATAGCCACATATTAAGGATACTATGCGCCTTTTGTTCCTTAGATCTTGACTTGTCTCACTCAACATGATTCACTCTAGATTCATCCACTTCCCTGCGAATGCCATTATTTTATCTTGTCTGTAGAGCATTTTTATTTTTTTTTATTGTAATTAGTAAAAGGGTTACATGATATTTGCCAGATAGAAGGTGCATTAATTCACATACATTGATACCCTTTCACATGTCTTGGTACCCGTTTCCCTCCCCCCCCACACCCCCCACCCGTCTTGGTTTTCCCCCCTTCCCTATCAAATTTCAAATATCCAAATACAAATAAATTCAATATATCAGATAACAAAGTGAGATAGTATACCAATATGAGATAACCAAGGGACAGCAAAGGAGATGAGAGACTATGATTTTTTTCTAAGTCTTTCCAGTTCCTTACAAATGGAGTAATGTCTTTCTTTGTGACAGCAGCATAGAATTCCATTGTGTATAAATACCACATCTTGTTGATCCACTCATCAACTGAGGGACATCTGGGTTGGTTTCATATCTTTGCTATGGTAATAGTGCTGCAATGAACATCATTATACTAGTGGCTTTAGTATGTTCTTGTTTCTGTGCATTTGGGTAAGTGCCAAGTAGTGGAATTGCTGGGTCATAGGGGAGCTCTATGTTTAGTCTTTGACTAAACAATACTGCTTTCTATAGTGGTTGAACAAGTTTGCACTCCCACCAACAGTGTAGTAGTGATCCCTCCTGGCCACATTCCCACCAGAATCACTTGTTATTAGATTTCTAGATCATGGCCTTTCTAACTGGAGTGAGGTGGAGTCTTAGAGTTGTTTTGATTTGCATTTCTTTTGTGGCCAGAGATGTCAAGTATTTCTTCATGTGTCTATAGGCCATTCTTATTTCTTCTTCAGAGAAGACTCTCTTTAAGCCTTGTGCTGGTTTTCTGCCTTCTTCCTCTCTGACTGAGATCTCTGTGGTGCTAAACCTTACTTAGAATCGATCGTTGGGTATGAGCTTTTCCCTACAGTGCCAGAACTGGTATCTTGGCAAGAGCTCAGAAAGACTCACACTGAAAGAAACACTTCCATCTTCTGCCAATCTCCCAAGATACTTTTTTAAAAAGAAATTCTAGTCATTTAACATAGACTCTCAAGTGCTAAAATATTTGAAGATACAGAAAGGTACAAGGCATGTGCAGTCAGTTATTTTGTTTCAAGAAATAAATTTAATAGAGGGTGTAGCATTTTCATCCAATACATATAACTTTTAAATCCAATGTCAAAATATTTAAAATGATTCATTTTAGAGCTCTTGAAAAAGAATAACAAAATCGTTCTGGAGGAGCTGGGAATGTGGCCTAGTGGTAGAGTGCTTACCTACCATGCACTGGCCTCCATTCCTTCGTACCACATATGAAGAAAAAGCTGGAAGTGGTATTTTGGCTCAAGTGGTAGAGAACCAGCCTTGAGAAAATCCAAGGACAGTGCTCAGGCCCTGAGTTCATCCCCAGGACTGGGGTAAAAAAACAAATAGTTCTTGAAACAACCACAAGGAAACACAACACTGTTTTTCAATAAGCAGGTTAACCAATTTGAGTAAACTGCTTAACATGTTTACAGTTTGAGATGCTTTCCTTAGAGCATGATACCTACTAGAGAATGAAGCACTGGAATATCATGCATTTCATAAATTATTGCTTAAATGTGTATGTTGGAGTGATAATAAAATACCCAGCAACAATTAGACTAAAATAGAATGGTAAGTGAATGAATAAAGACTATCTTTCCAGAAATATTTTAATATTCTACCTTCTAAACATAGAAGGTTTATGCAGTGATTTATTTATAGGACTTCCAGGAAACTGTGGAAAATGCCTATCCATGGACCCATGTTGAGTTCCTAAAATATGATAATCCCTAGTCTAATACTCTTAGACCAAAATGCTCAAGCAAGCAAGTTGTCACACTTGTAAGATTTCTAGGCATTTGTAGAGCAAGAGAAGAGAAAGATTAACATATTATTAAGCAACTTGAGATTTTAGTGATTTTTCTCTCATCTCTTTTAGTTTGCTATCATCCAATGACTCTACTGTTCTCTGACATTTGCTGGGATATGGGAGGCTGAGAGATAAAACTACTGACTCATCTCTAATGTTGCTCTTATTCTGGAAATGAAAGAGACAATAAAAATTGGTTCTCTCAGACATTCTTTCATTGCACTCCATGAAATCTATGTCTGGTTTTAAGGACACTTCATATCCAGAGCACCTCTTTCGCTTCATGTTCTACACATGTCCCTGTCACTTCAAAGCTTTAATTCTTGTTTTTCTGACTAGAGCACACTTTCCTTTCCCTCACAGACATAGTTGAACCACCCTTTACACTCTTCTCACGTACTGCATTTCCTGTCTGCCATAACCCACACTGATTTCTCATTTTCCAAATCTCACCTTGTATAGCCATTTGAAATATTTTCTATAGATAACTGACATTAGTGTGATTGGCAAAAACGTGTATTTTATGTCAGAACACAAGATCCAATACTGCTGTCCATGTGAATGATTTTTCTGTGACAATGAAAGAAAGGACAGATGAAAGGTTGGGAGGGGCAATAATTTCTATGCTTATAGAAATCTGAGTTCCTATACTGCATCCAATAAGTTTAGAATTGTTTTCCATCTGATAGTAACTCAACCTACCTCTGCATCCTCAGTAATGCCTGAAGACAGACTCAGGATTGCTATCTGATTATTATAATCAATTATTATCCATAATATATGATCTCTGTGACAATATCCTTATGCATGTCTACAATATATCTTTTGGAACGTGTGAAAATAGCAGTCACATCACCTTTCACATTTCTTTAGGTTCATCATATTCAAGTTATTTATCTGCATAGGCAGCCGCAACAAATTATTTGTGGGGGAGATAGTCTAGAACCTCCACAGATTTCTCAAACCATACATAGCACCAAGCCATATAAATATTACTTCGATTTTTTACTCATGCATGTACGCTTGCATGTATTTACACACACACACACACACACACGCACATACACACATAACACAAAGTTGCTGCCTTTTCCACTTTAAGTAAGCACTTATCACAGCTGTTGGCCAGAGTTTTTACAAGTTGAGGCACAAATACTCATATCTTTCCCCTTGTTTTCAACTTCAAAAATAGATTTGTTCTAAACCTAGATATATAAGGCCATATAGAATGACACTAAATAAAAGGACCTCTAGGATAGAGAAACAAAAGCCATATAACTAGTGATTGTTATCCTTAATGTACTATGTTATCTCTCATCTCTTTTGCTATCTCTTGCTTATCTCATATTGTAACAGTATTTCACCTGGTTATCTGATATATTGTATATATGCATATTTGGTTATTTGAAGTCGGATAGGCAAGGGAGGAAAACAAGATGAGGTGTGGGGGTCGGGGTAGGGAAATGGAGACCAAGACATGAGAAAGCGTATCAATGTATGTGAAGGAATGCATGTTCTATCTGGTGAATATAATGTAACCCTTCTATTAATTACAATAAAATATATGAAAAACTAGATTTAATCTTTGTATTGATGCTAGTTAGCCTCAGAATGAGATTTTTTTCCCTTGTCAAGTGTTTTTACCTTTACAACTTTTCTTTGGCATATATGTTACTAATATCATCACTCTTCTATTTTGGGGTCATTATTAATTAAATAAGAGTTCCTTGAAATGCTACGAAAATGAGATAATTCATCTGATAACTCAGGTGACTACTAAGTGACTAATGGACAGATAGATTATGCAGTTTGGATGTAAATTCAAATGAATGATGATTCATGCTGGACAATGTGGCTCATGCCACATAGCTATAATCCTAGCTATTCAGGAGACTGAGATCTGAGGATCACAGTTCAAGCCAGTCAGCTGAAACATCCTCTGAGTCTCTTTTCTCCAATTAACCATCAGAAAATCAGAAGCAGCCTTGTGGCTTGAAGTGTTAGAGCACTAGCTTTGAGCAAAAGAAGTCAGGGATAGTGCCAGGCCCTGAGTTCAAGCTCTATCACCACCACTAAAAAATAAAAATAAAAAAAAGATTACTGCATGTCCATTCCCCTGGATAGATAATAGAACAGAAGTACAGAATTGACTTGTTCTACTTAACACCTTATGCATTTAAAAGCGTTAGATCTAGTTCCTTATTTTTGTAATTAGGAATTTGAACAGAAGTTGACTAAAGATAAACCATAATTATACAAAACTATGGATAAATGGGTAAGCTTGATCCATCCAAACTTCGTGGCTTATTATATTCCAGAGTTTTTGAAGGTTATATAGTTATTCATTTTTTCTTACATATCTTCCATTTATCTCCCATCTCTGATTGTAGTTTCCACTATTTGATTTACTGAGCTTTACATTTATTTTCCCACCATTTCTGTTTCCTTGCTGATTTTTCCCCATTTTACATACTTTTTTTCTCTAGAGCTTGAATTGAGTTTCTAATCTTATTTAACTTTGAGGTCATCAATCATTTTTTTAAAGTATGCTTTTGGCGGGCTGGGAGTTTGGCCTAGTGGTTAAAGTGCTTGCCTAGCATGCATGAAGACCCGGGTTCAATTCCTTGGTACCACATACATAGAAAGGAGCCGAAAGTGGTGCTGAGGCTCAAGGGGTAGCCTTGAGAAAGTCCAAGGACAGTGCTCAGGCCCCGAGCTCAAGCCCAGGACTGGCAAAAAATAAAAATAAAAGTATGCTTTTGGGTATTTTGACATTTCAGCCAAATCATTGTGTCTGGATTCCATTATTGAGTGGTTCTGAGGTTTGGGAAATCCTCCCTTTGTTTTTTCATGTTGTTTACACTTTTGTATTTTATAGTTTACACACCAGTTGTGGAATGTTTCTGTTCTAGTTCTCTTAGATAACTGAATCAACCACCTTCCAAGGGGCAACACTAAACAATCAGCATATATTTAAAAGAATCTTCATTCATAATTGCCAGAGAAGTTGCTTTATGGAGAAGCATTTTCCAGTCTGAGCTCTGGTTACTCCTTCTCCCAGGGTCTGATGCCTGTAGAAGGAGCTGCTTCCCCTAAGGTATATTCCATGTCGAACCTACCTGTCACGTGTGCCAGTCAGGCCCCTCAGTTGCATGCAGTACCCATTTCCCTCAAGAAGTTCAGTGTCTGTGAATTTGTTAAATTCATATTGATTATTAGAATCCAAATTGAGCTTGGATTGGGCATTTGCTTGGTTAGTGGAATTCTGCAGAGCTTGGGAATTAGAGATAGAGAGTAAAAGCAACACAGAATAATAAAACAAAAGGTCAGTGCATCTCAGCTGGCCTGGAGTGGACATGTCTTCACTTACTGGTCAGGAAGTGAGGGGGTACCAGAGCTCCTGCTTTGCCTTAAGTTGGTTGCCCAGATCTTCCATCCTTTTCATTTGTTTCTGTGTAATATTGTGTATTGAAGAAGTCACTGCCTTGGTACATCCCAGCTCTGCATTTAAGGCTTTAGGGAAGTATGAGCTTATTTGTGTCTGTAAACATAACTCAGACACATGGCCCTTAATCTTACCTTGTGAGCAAGTCTTGAGTTTCTTCATCCTAAAGGCAGCACAGGGTTGTGTCAGCAATGTTCTGCTGCTTTTCTCTGGTGCCTTGGTGACTTCTTGTACTTTTGCTCTCTTGGTACCTCTTTCATGATTCCTATAGCCCTCCCTCCCTCTCTCTCCCTTTCTTTAGAATATAGTCTCATCTAATTCACCTGATATTATTTTTTGGTAGATTCAAAACAGTGAATGCTGTTACTCTGCCTCTTACCGCTTTTCTCAAACATGGTGATTTAAAACCAGTCTAATTTTTTTTCATGAAGCTCAGATCTCTGAAATCAAGATCTCAGTGTGTTGAGGGATCTAAGCAAAGCTTGGCTTTTTATATTCTAAGTTATGATATTTGAGGCATGCTTTGTCATCATGGACCTGAAACACCCCCCCCACTGCAATTATTCCCTCTGCCTTTCTTCTTCTCTTTATTTGATGTCTACTTCCACCTTGTAGACACTTGTAGTCAGATTCAATGATCATATGCAGACTTTAAGATGATTATTTCAAGGCCTTAAATATTGTGTCTACAAAGCACTCCTTTCTTTTTTGCTTCAAGAAAAGACAATTCATATATTCTAAAAATTTACGTAAAGGCCTTTGTTTTGTGGGAATAGGGTATCATTCAGCTAACTATGGCTTTCAAAGTGGTCAGGCTAAATAAATGAATTAGGTTACCATTTTGTACATCTCAGAAATTTAAATATACATTTCAATGTACAAAGAATTTATTTGTAAGAATTGGTGGGACAATTGGTTCTTGAACTTCTTATAATTTTCATTTTCTGTATGAAAATTAGTTACAAAGCATAATTATTAAATTAATATTATATTCAATGAAGTATAACAGAAACTTACATAAAACATTCATATAGTTAAAAATTAAAAAAAGAAAAGTACATAACACATAAATATGCTTTTATTGCCTCAGCCAGTACCACTCAGAAACAATGTAAATAATGACAACTGTATGTTGTTAGAAATCAGTTTGGGATAGAAACCAAAAACAAAACAAAGCTAGTCAGCAAATCTAATGTTTATATCACTTTAAATACATATGTTTTTTAAAAAAAATCTGTGCAGAGAATAAAACAGATGTTAATATTTTAAGTGTGTTAGCAGATATCCCCTTTACATTTAAAAGAAACAGGGACATTCACAAATCTGTTCTAGAATTTCTGAATTATTTTGTTTTTCATCGTAATTTTAGAATTAATTCATATCATTTAATATCTTCATAAAAAGAGCATATTTCATACTTAACAAATTGGCTTTAAAGAGGGTTGCAGTAATTTTAACAGGTTTTGACACAAGTCTAAACTCTTTGCAGAATCAGGTACGAAGAGGTAACTGTCTACTGTGATGTGAATGTGACTCCTGGGAAATCATGTTCAGGAATTTGAGGGATAGAGCAGAAAATACCAGTAGATTGCCGTGAAAAATGTGTCAAGAAAACATTTTAATGAAATTTCTTC
This sequence comes from Megascapheus bottae, assembly GCF_031878675.1. Lineage (NCBI taxonomy): Eukaryota > Metazoa > Chordata > Mammalia > Rodentia > Geomyidae > Megascapheus > Megascapheus bottae. Next base: position 36,094,978 of record NC_143512.1, read on the forward strand.
CACTTTATTTAACCATGAACTGGATAGTCAATAAATATGTGTATTTCTATTGCTGAGTATTAGGGCACTGCCAATTTTTCTCCCCATGATTGATAGATGCAGAAAAGAAGCTCACTGTTCACCATCTTTCAATAAAGAGTCATGCTCTTCAACTAGACAGAGATTCTCTATACAACTTTAAATACTATCAAAATTTCACAGTTCATATTACCTCAGCAAAGAGACACCTACCTAATGTCACATAGCTGGCTATTGTTTTTCTTGTTCCTTGCTATACCAGTACTCATCTATCTTTATGGGTTATGGAATGGTTCTCCTTCTTAGAGGAAGTGTTTTGGAACTGTGTATAAACATTCCTGAAAAATGTATGGAAAGACAGGTTTACATATACATTCATACCTACATAGAATGTTATTACTCTTGTGATCAATGTCCTTCAGAAAGGACACAGTGACTTCAGGGCATGAAAACTTGGGCTCTCCTAGCAGAGTTTTGCAATAGAGCAAAACCTTGATACAAAAGGCCATATAGTAGGACGCTAAATGAAAGGATCTCTAGGATATAGAAACATAAAGCCATATAATGAATGATTATTGTTCTTAAGGTACTATGTTATCTCTCATCTCTTTTGCTGTCCCTTGGTTATCTCATATTATTACAGTATCTCACTTTGTTACCTGATAAATTGGATATATTTGTATTTGGTTATTTGAAATTGGTTAGGGAAAGGGGGAAAACAAGATGAGGGGTGGGGGTGGGGAGGAGGGAAATGGAGACCAAGACATGTGAAAGGGTATCAATGTATGGAAATTAATGCATCATCTATCTGGCAAATATCATGTAACCCTTCTATTAATTACAATAAAACTATATGAAAAAAAGAAAGGACACACTGAGTCTTAAAAATTACAAGGAATGAACATTTTCCTTTTTAATACTTAGCCACTTTTGAGAATTGACACTGGGCCAATTACTTTTACTCATCAATGGCATAATAAAAAAGAGAATTTTTAAATCTATTTTGAGAAGGCTAATACACGACTTCAAAGAAGAGCAGATGACTCTTTGAAGGAAACTGACAAATAGTCATAAAGGGCTAGCATAATCTCTAAGTTAATTGGGACTGAAGTAAACTGGGGAAGGTGAGGATCTGTGTAGACCTAGAAATGCAAATAATTGGATAATGACTTAGTATGATAGTTTGATAGAGATGCATGGATATTTTAAATTGAACTGAAGAAAGGAGAAAGTTTTTAATTAAAGGAAGAATAGAATGATCATCAAAGACATGGGACTTTATTATTAAGTATGTTAAGTGTCTTGAGTATCAAAACTCAACATGATTTTATCCTGTATTTTGATGAAATACAGAAAATCACATCAGAACCAAATATAGATGAATGTTTAAAGTACTGTAACTTCTGGGATTAGCTATGGCCTGTGAAGCAGGTGACAGTGATGTTGACTAAAGGGAATCTATGAATGTGTAATGTTTGCTTGTAAGACCAATAATTACCTTCTAAATAAGTATTTTAAATAGTTAAAATAATGTTTGGTTATGGTAGAATTGTTCTTAAAATACATAAATATTAGTAAATCTGTAAACAGTTTTACTATAGCAAATTTTTTTCATATATTTTTATTGTAATTAATAGAAGGATTACATTATATTTGCCAGATAGAAGGTACATTAATTCACATACATTGATACATTTTCTCATGTCTTGGTCCCCATTTCCCTCCCCCCACCCCACCCCTCATCTTGTTTTCCCCCCCTCCCTATCCAATTTCAAATAACCAAATACAAATATATCCAGTATATCAGCTAACAAAGTAAGATACTGTAAAAATATGAGATAATCAAGGGATAGCAAAAGAGATGAGAGATAACATAGTACATTAAGGACAACAATCACTCATTGTATGGCTTTTGTTTCTATATCCTAGAGGTCCTTTCATTTAGCGTCATACTATATGGCCTTATATATCTAGGTTTTGCTCTATTGCAAATCTCTGCTAGGAGAGCCCAAAGTTTCTACTGATTATGACAAATAAAGGAAACCATTGAGCCTAAGTTCCTTTGAGTCTGGCTTACTTCACTTAATATGATTTTTTCTAAGTCTTTCCATTGCCTAACAAATGGGGCCATGTCATTCTTTCTGACAGCAGCATAGAATTCCATTGTGTACAAACACCACATCTTGTTGATCCACTCATCAACTGAGGGACATCTGGGTTGGTTCCATATCTTTGCTATGGTAAATAATGCTGCAATGAACATCGTTGTGCTAGTGGATTTAGTCTGACCTTGTTTCTGGACAATTGGGTAAATGCCTAGTAGTGGAATTGCTGGGTCATAGGGGAGATCTATGTTTGGTGTTTTGAGGAAATGCCATACTGCTTTCCATAGTGGTTGAACAAGTTTGCACTCCCACCAACAGTGTAGTGGTGATCCTTCCTGGCCACATCCCCTCCAGCATCTGTTGTTATTAGATTTCTTGATCCTGGCCATTCTAACTGGAGTGAGGTGGAATCTTAGATTTGTTTTGATTTGCATTTCTTTTATGACCAGAGATGTTGAGCATTTCTTCATGTGTCTCTAGGCCATTTTTGTTTCTTCTTCAGAGAAGACTCTCTTTAAGTCTTTGGCCCATCTTTTAATGGGATGGTTGTTACTTTGGAGATTAGTTTTGGGGTGATTCAATTTTTTGAGCTGTTCATATGTTTTAGATATGAGACCTGTATCCGTTGTGTGGTTGGTGAAGATCTTCTCCCATTCTGTAGGCTTCCTAATGAATTTACTAGCTATGTCCTTTTCCATACAAAAGCTCTGCAGTTGAATGCAGTCCCACTTATCCAGCCTTTCTCTGATTTGTTGTGATTCTTGGTCCTTTTTAAGAAAGTTTCAACCTGTGCCAAGGGGGCCTAGTGTATCTCCTATTCCTTTTTGTAAAGTTTTCAGTGTGTCGGCTTTTACCTCTAGGTCTTTGATCCATTTGGAGTTAATTCTAGTGCAGGTGACAAAGAAGGATCCAACTTTAGTTTTCTGCAGGTGCTTATCCAGTTCTGCCAGCACCACTTGTTGAAGAGGTTGTCTTTCTTCCATTCTATTTTTTTGGCTCCTTTGTCAAAGATTAGGTGGGCATAGGTCTGTGGTTTAATATCTGGGTCCTCAGTTCTATTCCATTGTCTTCAGGCCTGTTCTTGTGCCAGTACCAAGCTGTTTTGATGATTATACCTCTGTAATAAAGTCTAAAGTTTGGTATTGAAATTCCTCCTGCTCTGTTCTTTCTGCTAAGAAGTGTTTTTGCTATACGGGTCTTTTATTATTCCATATGAAATTTTGGATTGCCTATTCTCTTTCTTTAAAGAATGATATTAGGATATTGATGGGTATTGCGTTGAATTTGTAGATAGTCCTTGGAAAGATTGTAATTTTCATGATGTTGTTTCTTCCAATCCAGGAGCATTGGAGGTTTTTCCATTTCCTTAAAAGCTCTGGAGAAACTAGGAATCCATGGAACATTTCTCAGTATAATAAAGGCTGTGTATGACAAACCCACAGCTATTATTATAATTAATGGCAAAAAGCTAAAGCCATTCCCTCTAAAATCAGGAATGAGACAAGGATGTCCACTCTCTCCACTCCTCTTTAGCATAGTTTTAGAATTCCTAGCCAGTGCAATAAGGCAAGAAGCAAGCATAAAGGGGATCCAAATAGGGAAAGAGAAAGTAAAACTTGCCCTCTTTGCAGATGACATTATTTTGTACTTAAAGAATCCTATAGACTCCGCTCCCAAGCTCCTTGAGCTGATTCAAAACTTTGGAAGGGTAGCAGGATATAAAATTAACCCTCAAAAATCAACTGCCTTTCTCTACGCCAACAGTGAGAGGAATGAGGCAACAATCAGGAAAGCAACTCCTTTTTCAATAGCTTCAAATTAAATAAAGTACCTAGGACTTACCTTAACTAAGAATGTAAAGGACCTTTTTGATGAAAACTTTAAAACCCTGAAAAAGGAAATTAATGCAGAACTATAGCAAACTTTTATTTGATGATCCCTTTCACATGTATTTTCAGAAAACAAGTAATGTAAACACACAGTAGAGAATGCATAAAACAGACAGGTAAATAAAAATTGCTTCTTAATGGTAAAATCATTTCAAATCAAAGCTGTTTGCTGATGATGGAACCAGTGGCTACACTGAAAAGCAGTATGGAGTTTCCTCAAAAAACTAAACATAGATACCCTATGACATAGCAATTCCATTTCTGGGTATTTATTATCCTGTAGAGCACAAAAAAGGCCACACTAAAGCTATCAGCACAACCATGCTCAACATAATATTATTTACCATAGCATGATAGCTAATCAGCCCAGATCTGCCATCTTGGATGAATGAATCAAGAAAATGTGATGCCTACAGATACAATGGAATTCTCCTCATCCATCAGAATGAATGATATTGCAACATTTGTAGAGAAATAAAAAGACTTGGAAAAATTATGTTCAATGAACAAGTCAGACCCGGAGAAACATAGGCTACATGTTTTCTTCCATATGTGGTAGGTAGAAAGTACCTAAGAATCCACAAGTAAACACACTGCGGGTGGTACACCAGGTGTTACATGACAGGTTAACTGACATGAAATAGAATCTATGCTAAGCACATACAATATAGTTCTTTTTTCATATATTTTTATTGTAATTAATAGAAGGATTACATGATATTTGCCAGTTAGAACATGCATTAATTCACATACATTGATACTCTTTCACATGTTTTGGTCTCCATTTCCCTCCTATCACCTCCACCCCTCATCTTGTTTTCCCCCCTTCCCTAACCAATTTCAAATAACCAAATACAAATATATCCGATATATCAGATAACAAAGTGAGATACTGTAACAATGAGAGATAACCAAGGGACAGCAAAAGAGATGGGAGATAACATAGTATCTTAGGGACAACAATCATTCATTCTATGGTTTTTGTTACTGTATCCTAGAGATTCTTTCATTTAGCCTCATACTATATGTCCTTATGTATCAAGATTTTGCTCTATTGCAAAACTCTGCTGGGAGAGCCCAAGGTTTCTACTGATTATGACAAGTGAGGGAACCCATTGAGCCTAAGTTCCTTTGAGTCTGGCTTACTTCACTTAATATGATTTTTTCTAAGTCTTTCCTAACAAATGGGGCGATGTCATTCTTTCTGACAGCAGCATAGAACACAGTGTAGTTCTTTAAAAAGGGGAAGTAAAGTCCAATAAAATAAGTACCAGGAAATGAACACTTGAAAGAAGGGAAGGTGGGGCCAAGGCAGGGGGATGTTTATTTAGAAATTAGAGGAAGGTGGGCCAAAATGGGGGTGAAAATGTTGAAGAAATGACACAGATCAACATGCATTATTCACATAAATAGTTTTGTTAAAAGGCAAAAAATCATTATATAACCTAAGGTTAAGTTAAGTAAGGGAAAGTGTGGATTGGGAAGAATAAATGTCAATGTTGAAAGGGGTGACATTAATCAAGATGCAATATATTCATAAACTGCCTTGGTGAACTCTTGTTGTAAAAGAAAATAAAAATATTCAAAATATACCAGTATTCTTTTTTTTTTTGCCAGTTCTGGGCTTGAGCTCAGGGCCTGAGCACTGTACTTGGACTTTCTCAAGGCTAGAGCTCTACCACTTGAGCCTCAGCACCACTTCCAGCTTTTTTCTATATGTGGTACCGAGGAATCGAACCCAGGTCTTCATGCATGCTAGGCAAGCACTTTAACCACTAGGCCAAACTCCCGGCCCCACCAGTATTCTTGAAAAAAGAAACATACTACTATCTTAAAAAATGGTAAGATCATATAAAGCTTGGATTTCTTTATGTTTCTATAGATACCCACCCTGCTTTTTGTTCTTTTCTGGATTACATGAAAAAATGGAAACATTTGCTCTTAAGTACAAATAATAGATAATAGTTTTTGAAACATTAAACAATATTGTCTTATAATGACTAGAAAGAAGAGCCCTTGACCTTATAAAATTCTTAACTGCTACTTGTCAGTGTATAATACTTCTATTATGTTATAGATTTTATAATAACCATTCACCTAAGTAACCTTTTAATTAAGTTACTAGCATGCAGTCTAATTCAGGATTTCCCTCAAGACCACTTTAACTATTTATCCAATTTAGAAGTTCTCATGTATCTTATTAAGCATTGTAATCTGCCAGGAATATGTAACAGTGGCACAACATAATCTTCACTGATGTTCAAATTCTTTTTGAGAACAATTGGAGAATTCTTTTACCTATACCATTTAGTCTTGCTACAGAGTGTGTTCCATATATGTTTGGTTATCTTTACTATACATTTGTTCCCTCCGAATAAATAATAAAAGTACCACTGGTAGTATTCAGTTTTCTAGTTAATTGAGGCAACCCTTAGATTTAATGTTCATAAAATATCCACCTTACAATTTGTTCTGTTTCATATTCTGCAAAAATATTAATATATGAAAACTCGAATTCCTTTTTGTTTCTTGCCTGTCAAACTATGAAACAGAAGCAAAATGTAGTTGTAGAAAGTAATTAGTGAGAAGCAAAATGTAGTTGTAGAAAATGATAAATACTCAAATATTTCTGCATTATTCAATGTTAACAACAATTTATGACTTTGACTTTTCCCCCTAATTGGCTTCAGTGACTGTGTAATGTGTATTTTCCTTCAAGACAAAAAAAGGTATGTTCCATCTTAGTGACCAACTTATTTTCACTGGCCTTCCTCCTGAATTACAAACTTTCACTCTTGGTTATCAGCTAAATCTATTCAATGGCTAATTGGCCAAAAGTAAATACTTTGAATTTTGCTCGATTTCCTTCATGCAGTACTTCTCTTAACATACCACATATTTAAGTGATATGTCAGATTCATAAAACACCAGTCAATTTACTGCCATCTCTTTGATAACTTTACAGTAGACTGTTGGTACCCACAGGTACATACTTCTAGAAAGACTACCACTGAGGAAACCCTGCAAATATTCATGCTACATTGAGTTCAGTACTCCAAAACAACTCACATTTACTTATAGCATACATATACTAGGCCAGTGCATCTGTAAATGGAAATCATATGAACTAGACCTACAAAATTAGTAATACTGGTCCTATTTCTAGATCATATTTCTTACAGTCTCAGATATTGCAGACACTTGATTCATTTTTTTCCCATACAACCAGCTAACTTTGCTAAAGCCATGTAATTTCAACAAATTTAAAATTCTTCAATTGAGCACATTACTTTTAGTTAGCGAGCTTAAATCCAGGGTGCAAGAGAAGTTCCTGAGCATATTTTGCTTAAAAGTAAATTTCTATCATTTGAAATATGGCTTCACTTTTGACTTTTTGGATTTGAGATATGAGTTTCAGCGTCTTCCTCTCTGGGCTGGCTTTGGACTGATGTCTTCAGAACTCAGCCTCCTGAGAAGCTAGCATAACAGGGGTGAGACACAATCACCTGAATTGCGTAGCTATTTTTAAATGTTAATACTATGTTTTATATAATATACTCAGGAGGGTAAGACCAGTGGGATCAAGGATTTTTAAGACAGCCCTGGAAGAAAAACATCAAGTTTTCATTTCCAATTAACCAGTACAATGCTGGGCTGAAGATGTGGTTCAAATGGTAGAGCTCTAGCCAAGCAAGCCCCAAGTGTACAAGGTTCTGAATTCAAGTCACAGTACCATCGGTAAATGAATAGTGATAAAGGAAAAAGAAACTGAATTGTTAAGCTTTTAATAAATCAAACTTCAATCAATAATAGTTTTCAAATAATTTTCAAGGAGCACAGACAAAGAACATTGAGGACATCTTCCTCATGTTCTTAATCTTGCAGTGGGCATAAGCTTCTGATGTAGAGAAACAGAGTTAGGGGATATCTAAATAATACACACATAGGGAGTACTGAAAAAAATTATATACTTATGTAGCTTTATAACATTTTCTGTGGAGCTATGTCTTCACAGATTTATTTGTCATAAAGAAACCTACACTAGAGGTATCTTTCCAATAAATTTCTGAGATAATTCTTCTACTACCAAATATCTGATAAAGTTTTGTTATCACCATTTTTACAAATAATAGAGGCATCTGCCTATGTTTCCTTTGACCCTAATGCATTTTGGTGAGAGATGAATGGGAAGTGGATTATAAACCAATTATTTAATCATGTTCGCCAAATAATACAAGTAGTATATATTTAAGAATAAGTGTTTATATCTGACATTTTTTATTATTTAAGAAAGAAGAAATTAAATTTTAGCAGCACTCAAACATAGCCTATTAGAATAATAACACTTTATACTACTGCACACCTGAATGAATTTAATATAATTATGTTTTCTGAAAAATAAGTAAGGCTTATCCATGTACAAGTATTTGATAAATCCTCCTTGGATTTCTTGTGAGCATGAATTTCAATGCAAGTCCTCTAAACTTGAAGATTTGTTTCTCAGTATCTCTTTAGCTAATTCTATCTACATTTGAAGATTTGTTTCTCAGTATCTCTTTAAATAATTCTATCTACATTTGAAATGTTTTTTCCTGTTTCTCACATATAATGTCCATACTTTAAAAAAAGTCATACTACATAATTAGTAATGCCTATCTTTTAATTATATTGTCCTAGTTTGGACTTAGTAGTTTTACTTTAGCCTATACTGAAATACTTTTCAGTTTTATTAAATATATGATTCATCACTTGAGTTTCATTAAGACATTGCAATATGTAATTGAACTACATAAGAATTTAATAATATAAACATGTCTTTTGTAAATATATCTTTCCTTCAATGTGGAAATCCCATAAAATATGACCATCTAAAATATATAATGATCAAAAGAGATTTACTAATTATTTGTTCACATGATTTGTGAAGGATTATTTTAAAGCAGTGTTATTTTAACATTGGAAAGAAAATATTGTCCAGTTAATTACAAAACTACTTATTTCCCCACTGCACTGGATAATTGAAAATAAATTTGCATTTTTACTTATGGCTCCTTAAAATCCTTAGAGTCAAAATAAATACTTAAAAATTTTAATCACATATATATTTTCGTGGATCTGTTTTTCAAAAGTATTTTACAGAGGTTTCTTATTCCCTATGTGAATCATGCAATAGTTAGGGACTTTTTTTTTGCCAGTCCTGAGGCTTGAACTCAGGGCCTGAGCACTGCCCTGGGCTTTCTCAAGGCTAGAGCTCTAACACTTGAGCCACAGAACCACTTCTGGATTTTTCTATGTATATGGTACCAAGGAATTGAAACCAGGTGTTGGTGCATTGCAGGCAAGCACTCTACCACAAGGCCAAACTCCCAGACACTAGTTAAGATTTTATTCATTTAATAAAGTTCCCACACATGATCCTGATTGCAATCAGCTATAACTTTCAGCCTTGTAGTACTTGTGAAACTAGTACACAAGGTGTAAAACATTGGGAAGAGTTTATTTTCCTCATTAATTTGGCACTGTTACTTTTACTTCCTCTCCGTCTGGATAGCAGCCCTTGCTTAGTTTTTTAATTTTTTATTGTAATTAGTAAAAGGGTTACATGATATTTGCCAGATAGAAGGTGCATTAATTCACATATATTAATACCCTTTCACATGTCTTGGTACCCATTACCCTACCCCCCACACACCCCCCACCCGTCTTGGTTTTCCCCCCTTCCCTATCAAATTTCAAATAACCAAGTACAACTAAATTCAATATATCAGATAACAAAGTGAGATACTGTAACAATATGAGATGACCAAGTGACAGCAAAGGAGATGAGAGACAACATAGTACATTAAGGACAACAATCCTCCACATGTTCTAATGGAGCTCCTTTCCCAGCCAAAGTGTGGTGGTGAAGAAGCTTTGTTTCCTTTGACTTTCTCCACTGAAGTCCTACTATACCCCTTTCTGCAAAGCTTTGCTCCACAAACACTTTTATTGAAGATATATGGTTACCTGGAAGAAAGAAAAATGACACAAAAGTAAAACCTAAACTTGATATTTTAAATGAGTGTTTCTCCAGTCCCAAAGAAGGAAACACTTCACATTATTTTCTCTACGTGACTGTATTCCATTCTAGTCTCCATCCTATAAATCAGACTCCATGCTTGTTTTTCTTTCCTTCTTTCTTTCTTCCTTCCTTCCTTCTTTCCTGTCTTCCTTCCTTCCTTGCTTCTGTCTTTCTTTGCTTAGAATTTTTCCACTTACTCAATTCTCCCAACATAAAAGTCTTTCTCGAAATAATGACAGGGACCTACCTGAGCAAGATAAATGAAGTTCAAAGTATTGTCAGGAAAACCCCACTTAACCCAATAATTGCTCAACTTGAGTAAGATCAAATTGTCAGCAAGTATTTTGTCTATCATAGTCAATTACCAAATAATATTCTTGAGGCATTACATATATTTTTGGTATGTTTTATTATAGCTCGCATACAACAGGTGCTTGGTAACTTTCTAATGTCAGAATAATGCTATTGGATTATTTTCTGAGAGAAACAGACTTGTTGCTCAAAAGACAAAACAGAAACAAAACAAGAAGCAAAACAGAGATATTGCTTTCTAGGTCCTAGATCACATTATTCTTTGTAATAAATAAAATTGGATGTTCTTCTTAAAGTCTTTATTTTATATTTCAATACAAAACACTGAAATATGATCCTTTAAAACCATTTATGTATCTGTAAATATGTTTCTACCTACACAACTCAGAGATTATCTGTCATACCCTATTGTTAGATGCAGCTTTTGAATGTTGTTAAGTGTAAGGCTCTAATACTTGAGAAGACATGGTCAATCAGCGAAGATATATTGAATCCATCATGGTGAAACACTTGGGATATCATAGTGAAACAACAAAGTTCTGTGTCTTCCTTGTGTGCCTTCATTCCAGCATAAGGAGAAAAACATAAAAACAACCCCATAGGCATTATAAATATATTGCATGTTATATTGAAAAGTATTAAGTTATGCCAAATATGAGCAGCTTATGCCTGTATTCCTAGCTACTCAAAAATCTAAGGTTTGGGGATCATGGTTCAAAACCAGCCGACACAAAAAATGTCTGTAAGACTCTTTTCTTCAATAAATTTCTCAGAAGAAGGCCAGAACGGGGATTGTGGTTCAAAGTGGTAGAATGGTAGTATCTAACAAAAGAAGTTCAGAGACAGAGACTGTCAGAACACACACACACACACACACACACACACACACACACACACACACATACACACACACACACACACACACACCAGAAATTTCATAGAGATGAAGGAACTCAAGAAAAGGCTTCTCTTAGAGAGAACAGTCTATGGTAAGTTCCTGTATAACATACTCAACACAACAAAAGCTAAACAGGCCTAAATTATTTTAATTTTTGCAATGTAATATAAGTGAACTATTTACTATGGCTATTTGTGCTTTCTGACCTCATATCCAGGTACACTTTTATTTTATTAAAATACTGAGTATATTTTACATATGTACTTGTGGCTCCTTATCATCTTCCTACCTAATACCTGTAATATCATGTCTTCTAACCAAGAAAATGTTTAGGAAGGGTATTTTCCAAACATTCTAGACAATACATTTATTGGCAAAGAAACCTGAACACATTTATAAAATATGGCAGAGAAATTTCTCACATTAGTATTATAAAAAGGACAGCCAGATTTCAAATCTTACAGAAAAAAAGACAGTACACTTCAACAAGCTGTTTAAACCATTTACTTAAATAGACTTTGTCCACTGCAGGAGATCTGACTCCTTTCCTAGTCAGTCATTCAGAAGTGATTTGTTACATAACTTATGTGGCTTCCCCTTTGCGAAGAGAATCATCTTCTCTATCCTAGTTTGCCACTAAGTCTTTAAGGTACTTAGAAGGTCTTCTCTGTCTCTTTTTCTCTCAATGAACTTGTGAACTGTATGCAACCAGATCAAGGTGAGATTTAGCGAAGTTTCCCTTTAGAAGTAGGAACTCTTCACTTAGGATCCTTGACTTTAATTGCAGAATACGAATTTCTGGACAAGTCACAATGGTCAGAAAACTTGATGAAATTTTATTGAGTAAGTAAATAAGCCAGCAAGCAGACACACAGACAAAAAGCAGACAATTTGAAGAGCAGAAGGGCAGGTACACACTCTAAAAGAGAGTGGGTACTCTCACAGGGATGAGATAGATAGATAGATAGATAGATAGATAGATAGATAGATAGATAGATAGATAGATAGATGATAGATAGATAGATAGATAGATAGATAGATAGATAGATAGATAGATAGATAGATGATAACACAGAGAGACACCAAGAAAGACAGACACAAACACAGGCATACACAGACACATGCCTCCTTGGCTATTGGGGTATTTATGTGGTAGAGGCAGGGGGTCTGGCTTCAAAATTATGCAAAGTTAGGTGTTTTGTCTTTGCTCTAATCACTTTTGTTGTATCCTGCCATAAAACAGTTTTATCCTTGTGACAAGGAGGCCCCTCACTATCTGCATTTTGGGGCAGGAGGTTGCTTAAATTGGGGAAACATTTTATCTCAGGAAGATATACATCATGTTAGACAAGTGTTAATTCTTGGGATGAGGAATGTATCCCTCAGGAAGCAATGCATCCTGTTATCTCTTTTTGAAGCAAAGATGGCTCTTCTAGGTTTATAAATACCAAATTTCTGTTTTGCTTTCCCAAGGCCTAAGTTTCCTTACTTTACTCTGTTTCGTTTTCCCCTAAATGACTTTGTTCCCATAATCTCAAAGGTAGTACATGAATAGTTCCTATATTTGCTGTTAAGTTTACTACACCTCATTTCCCCCTAGTCTATCTGGCTACATTTTGATCTTACTCTTATGGAATTTTAGTCTTGACAATCTTTGTTTGATTGTTGTGCATTTTTGAATACTCAGAGAAGATTCTTCACTGGTGCTTTTCTTAAAATCGCAGGTAGTGGAATTTCTAAGTCACAAAGGAGACCATTGGATATACGAATACTTTCATTGTTGCTCAGTTCCTTTAGTTGGATTCTCTTTGCAATTCCTTGCCTTTGCTTTTAAAATGTACAATTCATCCTTGGCACCAACCATTAAACTGCCTGTTCTTAGTGACAACATGCTCACTGTCATCATTAACATCTACAAAGCAAGACAATTTCTGAACTTCAGTTAACAACCAAAGAGATAGTTCTGAGATCTCAAGGATCTCTATGTCTATTTCTAAGATGATGGTTATTCTATGTCTTTTCTTCAAGTCTTTCATGTACTCATTCAAAAGGCAGATAATAATAATTAATTTTTGATCCAAATAAATGATGGAACCACCTCACAAAATATTTTGAATATGGAGTCAACAGATTTTGGAATGAGTTTGATGATGCAGGCAGTTATTACACCAATTTTATAATAAATTTTGAAGCCTAGGTAGAGGTGTACAAATAAGATTTATTCCAAAGAATATTGTTTAAGTTTGGTGACAGCACCTCCAGCACGTAATCCTAGCTACAAATTTCTCCAAATAAACCACCCCAGATAGCCAGAAATGTAGCTGTGAGTCAAGTGGTAGTGCACAAGCCTCAAACAGAAATGCTCAAGGAGTGCTCTCAAGCACCTAAACAGGGCATGCATGCACAGAGGTACACACACACACACACACACACACACACACACACACGCACGCACGCATGCACACACACACAGAGAAGTTATTAAATCTTGAACATATTTATATTCAAAAGCCTTTATTTGTAAAAGGTGCTAATCTGGTGTTGAACTACAATGTATCTATAACTACTGAAGTGTCATACTGCACTATGTAATTGCTGACTCTGAGCAGCAGATTCCTGAAATGAGGAGTGAAGAGTTGCCCATCTTGTGATATCTCAGATTTAATAATGTTCATATGAAATAATAATCCAGTACTATCATGGAGTGAGGAATGGGTTAACCGACATACTCGGTTAAATGGAAGATCACACTCAAACTCTATGCTTTGTTAAGTTCAGATTGGCCTGGAGCTACTTTAAAGAAGTTGGGAGAAAGAGCTCATTCTAACAGTTGATAACAAGAAACCTGGAACTATAGAGCTAGACAGTTTTATCACAGATCCAGGATGCCAGGATTCACAGAGATAACTAAACATGGGTAAATTTAAACACTCACACATACAACAAGGTTTCTCCTCTGGTATCATCCCTGTCAGTTCTCCCACAACCAGTCATGGTCTCCTCACAGGGCTCTAAGATTCCTATATTGAAAGACATTGTTTAACTGCCTCTTAAATTACCATACTGATAATTCACACATTTCCTTCATTAATCTCTTTTTGTCATTGCTGTTGGAATCAAAAATGATTTTTAAGTATATTTTTCAAAACAAGTATGCCAAAACTCTTCTTTATTGACCAGGTGAAAAGCTTCTACTTATAGTAATGATTACTCTGCAAATAATTTGGACTTATTACATTGATCTTCAAGAGTGACAGTTCAAATCTCCATATTTAAATATAATAATGAAAGCTTGCTTAATTGTTTATGATATTTGGCTATTAACTGAGGTTTCCCTATTGCTTATAATTTCATTATACTGTAATAACATTTAATCACAAAGAAATTTTTTTGAAATAAGAAAGGATAAAGGAGAGAAAGGAAACAAGACATATTACAGTGTATAAGCTCAACTTTCTTCTTTCCTTCTTGTCAATTATATCAACCAGATGGTGACTTCCTGATCATTTTAATCAGCATATTTTGCTTGGAACATGGAAACATTATAAATATTAAACTACATTGAAGTCAAACCTGGATTATTGCCATTTCTTTTAATATTTCTACAAGGATATTCAATGTAGTATTAAATACAGTGTCAGAGTGCAAAGACAGCCATATTAAAGTAGAATATTTTTCATTATTTTAATCAACTGAGATAGACTTAAATAATAACATTCATAAGAGGAACCTTGCCATTTTATGCACTATAGTCAAGTTTTAGCATATTCACACAAAATTGTCAGCAGAAATGACTTATTTAATTAATGATATAGCAATTACTATGGTTCCATCTAAAATTTCCACATCTATATTCCTTGTGATTAATGTAACATAGAATTTAAAAATTTACATGCAAAATGCTGGACAAGAAAAAATAAATGTCTTTATCATCACTAAAAGCTGACTATATACCATTTAATATTTGAATGCATTAGAAAATAAATTGCATGTAATAGCCCAACATTTTTAATTGGGTTTGTGATGCTAATAAATTATTATACTCTTTTAGAGTGTTGTCCTAGATACAAACTACTGCATTTTCATTCTCCTAGGTCACAGAAAAAGAAGTATTTTACATAAAACATTTTTGTTTCTTCCAATGCAAGTTTCTTCCTTTGAGCAAAGCTTTTCTCATCCTCATGGTAAAACAGTGTAAACTGGATCTCTACTCAGAACAATTTTACAGGAACCAATTTTAGCTGTATCCTCAAACAAAAAGTTCAGAGTAGTGAAAAAAGCACATATTCAGCACACAAACTATACTAGTGCATCAGATCACAAACAGAAATAAAATGACACTTTGACTCTCCATATTTTGTTTTTCCTCCTATGGCCATATAGAGTTTCCACTGGAAATAAGGCCTATTGGCATGTTTTCCCGTTTGGCTTTACTTATATATCTGTGGAAGTGATTACCTAGATAAGCAAAGGAACTTATCAGAGTAATATTATGACATAAGGTAGCATCAAGGGAGAACATTGACATGTTAGGAGGTAGATGGAATATAGACTGAGTAATAAAAACAAAAACAAATCCCACATTTTGTAATGCCTTATATCTGTTTTGAATGATAACATATCTACATGGTAAGCATTTTATATTTCTTCAAGGATGCCTTATTCCTGCTAATTTTTTTCTTGCTCTGCCTCTCTTACAACTTTATCTGGACATTAAACAATGGCAAATACTAATATTTTATTTTGGCTTCTTATCCTTCTCCTGTGTTATCTCTATCTTCAGTGTAAACAAGTGTCTCATCCAAAGCCATTCATTTTCATCATAACAAGGACCACAAATATTTTTTTTAAATTTTACAGGCCACACTATTCTTTACCTACTTGATATCTTCTCTTGAGTAATATGTTCGTAAAGCTTACTCATGACCTTTTCTACCAAACCACATGTTTTCCCTGCAATGCTATGAGAGAAAAAAAACAAAACAAACAGAAAACCAATGTGAGTTGGAAAAACTACTTAAGTAGAACGTTGGAAGTGTGAATGTCAGAAATTTAATGCACATCAACTCAATGAAGTATGTAGACTCACTTTTTGAACACTGAAGATAATCTGGTCAATACAAAATTCATCCAAATACATGGACCTTGGAATGCCAGGTAGTGTGAGTGAATAGAAACTTTTCTTTAGCAACATATGGGAATCAGAACACTTACAAGAAATATCTCGATAATAATTTGAATGTTACACTAAGTAGCAATTAAGAGGGTAAAATTATTTTGTATTTAAAGTACATATGAGAACAGTTGCTTTTACAGAATAGGATACTGTATCTGATCTTAAAAAAAATCAAAGTATGACAATCAATGATGCACTGTTTTTCTAGTGAATTATTTTTAAAAAGTTTGATAGCAGGGGCTGGGAGTTTGGCCTAATAGTAGAATGCTTGCCTAGCATGCATGAAGACCTGGGTCCGATTCCTCGATACCACATACATAGAAAAAAAAAGCCAGAAGTGTAGCAGAGGCTCAAGTAGTAGAGCTCTAGCCTTGAGAAAAGTCCAAGGATAGTGCTCAGGCCCTAGGCTCATGATCAGGACTGGCAAAAAATTTTTTTTGCTAGCAAAGACTTAACTATGCCTCTCATTCAGTAGGGATAATAAAGCTCACTCATCTGTTTGAAAATTCTTCCCTGGTTTGTTCATTTATATTAATAAGTATCCTCATACCAGAGTCATTCTCTTTAATATATTTATATGGATTTTGATTTTGAACAACATGAATTATAAGAAAAGTAAAACTGAAATCAAGTTAAGTGTTGCCATTTTGCATCTATTTCATGGATCATTGTTTTCTTTTGTTTCATATGGGTTGGTTTTGGTGACCTTTTCCTGTGTTTGGCCAAATATCCCCAAAGCTTTCATCCTGTGATTAAGAAGCCTTTATTATGTTCCCTGTTTGACTTGGCCATTACTTAATGCTCACTTAACAGAATTCTACAAGACCAAATTATCACAGTGGGTGAAGGAACAGATGACCAGCTGGCCAGAATCCATGCCTGCTTTGTTTCATGTTTTCTCAAGTCTGCCACAAAGAAGCCATATGCACAACCTGAGGTGGCAATCCAAACAGTAACTGGCCTGTCCAGCTGTGCTCGCAGTGCTTTCAGCTGTGAAGTCTGGGGATGTGCTTTTCCCATCCAAGTGCAGCTGGGACAGCTCCTGCAGGGATGCCTCTGCCTCATGATTAACATGGCAATCTTGGGACAGTTCCAAAACAAGAAATAGAAATCCTTTCCTGTGCCTCCTGTCACGGCCTACAAGATCAAACTCACCTAGCCAATTTTAAGAGACAGAACACCAGTTTTGTAGCAATAATGCCGCTATTTTAAGCATCCATTACTTTATAATTGTAAAGTTATTCACAATCTGATAGTCTACAAATTGCTACAGCATTTCAAGAAAGGAAATCTGGCTTGGCTTCAGACTTAAAATTAGGTTTTTGAAACCTGTGACTGAGAATAAAGATAGCTACAGATAAAAATATATCCAATATCTAAACTTCAAGCTTTTGTTAGAGATAATGATAATACTGAAATTCACAGCGATATTAGAATCCTCTCAACAGTTATCTTACATGTATGAAACAATAATAAAGTAGCTAACACTGGGGGACTGAAATGTAATGAGTAGGATTTTCTTTTTTTTTTGCATGAGTAATTTGTAATTGAGTAAGTAAGGCCAAGGACCCTGTGATAATTAAAGGCTGAACAAATTAAATGTGTGCCAAAGCAGCATGTTGAATAGGATCTTGAAAAAGGGTGAAGAGCTGTCATGAAAAGATTGATGAGGAACATGGAAGAATTGTAGTTGCCTAGGGACACAATCTGAAGTAGTGAGATTGCTTGATGCTCCCAAAAGTTAGGATGCCTGCTCATGTAATGCATACAGAAAGGAAAAATGTAGTCTCTGCCTTTAATATGTGCCTTTTTTGTTGACATGGAGAACATGAAAATCATGTTGGTATCTAAAGACACACATAAATGATATCTATTCCCTTTTTACCACTGGCTGATAAGTATCCTCAAATTTGCATTTTTTTTTCCAGTCATAGGACTTGAACTCTGGGCCTGAGTTCTGTTCTTGAACTCTTCAGCTCAAGGCTACTACTGTACCCCTGGAGCCACAGTGCCACTTCTGGTTTTCTGGTGATTAATTGAAGATAGGAGTCTTTAGAGGGCTGGCTTTGAACAGCGATTCTCAGATCTCAGTCTTCTGAGTAGCTAGAATTACAGGCATGAGTCACTCTGCCCAGTTTCAAATTTGCAATTTGTATTAACAGTCATTCTAACAGTCACTCTTTTGAAACAAATGGCTTGCAGAGATTTGTTTGGACACAGCTCCCTGTGTTCCTATAAAAGGAATTTTCTCAGATTGGTCAACCAGTAGAATTCCTGTTTCATATATGTTTGGACTTATTTATTGTTTGATGTTTTCATAAAGATTTGCGTATGAATTTATTTCTATTTTGCTACAGATAATTTAGTGGCCAAGAGATATGTGTGTCCATGTATTTTCTTCCTATAATAGTACGAGGCAGGTCTGGGAGTATGGCATTTTGGTAGAGTGATTGCTTAGCATTCATGCAGTTCTGAGTTGAATTCCTCAATACCACATACACAGAAAAAGCTGGAAATGATGCTGTGGCTCAAGTAGAAGAGTGCTAGCCTTAAGAAAGTTCAAGGACAGTGCCCAGGCTTGAGTTCAAGACCCTGGACTGGCCAAAAAGAGTACTAAAAATCAGATTAAGTTTGGCTCATATAAACACTTTTGTTGAAGATTTGGTCTCTAGCAGGTAGATCCATTCAAAGTACAAGTCTTTGAATGGATTCATCCCTGGGTGAATTCATAATGATTGGACTATCAGAAAGCTGGGGTTAATTGGTGGACACAAACCTCTGCAGGGGTGGAGGGAGGGTGGGAGGCCCACGTCCAGGAAGGGAATAGCAGCCAGGCTACTGTCTTTAACTGCCTTGCTCTGTTTCCCAGACACAAAAGTTGAGCAGATCCGATCTATGAGTAGCTCCTCTGCTATGATGCACTGCTGGAACCTCCAAAATTGTGACAAATATGAACCATTCCCCCCCCCCCCTAAAAACTACTTTTCTCAGGTGTTTGTCATAGCAAAAACAACTGAAACGATCTGACACAGGATTCCACTGATAACGTATTTCGGCAGTATACAATTCAGTGCTCTTTTCCCCTCCAGATCTGTACCATCCTCTCGCCCTCCTGAAGATAAATATGAAGACACATGATACAAAAAGTAAAGAAGAATCATCAAAACATTAAAATTTTAAAAAGAGAAAGCTCTTGTTTCCATATCTTGTAATATATATATATATATTTATGGAGGGGGGGCATGTAGGCAATGTAGGCATTGATTCTTTGGCTTTCTCTCCTAAGAGAATCCTCTTTTGAGAAGATAAGCATGTAATACATATGAAATAATTTTAATTTTATTATTGTGATTGCAAGGACATAGATTCACAGAACCAGCAAATTGCATAGGTCTATGCATTTTTTGAGCAATTAATCTTGTTGACACACTTATGTGACCTTACATAAAAATGCCTGAGAAGCATGCTGCTGATTTCAGTTGTTCATTAATATTGATCATGTACTGTCCCCATTGTAGTAGAAGTGACTTAAAGATTACGTACAAACATATTACAGAATTATTGATTTTAAAGCTACCAGACGCCTCTTGTATCTCGAAAGTCCACTTATGCTTTTATTGCTAATGTGATATTACCTGATTTTGTTTTCTAAAAAGACTTTAGAATTTTATGAGTACCAATCCAATCTACAACTCATACACACCATTCTTCCATTTACCTACAATGTATAATGAAACAAACATTTTGAAAGACTTTTTGTAGAAGGAATTAGGTGATTTTTTTTCCACTTTTTAACTTCTAATGGTTGAATAATACCTTGTCCTGCATTTTTCTTTCTTTCAAAGTCATATGGAAGTAAATGTATATGAATTCTGGTATGTTACAGAAGAAAAACTTGAGATACCTCAAACACATTTTTGTCTGCTAAGTTTAAGACCACAGATTATTAAAAGACATTGGTTGATAAAATGCCTATGAGAAATTTCAGATTTTAATATCCAAAAGCTATTATATTCAAAAAAATCAAAATAAAGAGCATAGAAACCAATTGCCTGAGGCTCATGCCTATAATCCTACCACTTTATAGCCTACGAATAGTGGCAGAATAAAAGTTTGAAGCCACCTCAGGCCACCACCAGGCAAAAATGTTTGTGAAACCCCTTCTCACCCCACAGCTGTGTACAGTAGCTCTCATCTGTTATCTTAAACTATGTGGGAAGTTAAGACTGAGAGTATCACAAATCCAAAACAGCCAAGGAAAACTGTCTATACTATTTTTATTTCATCGGGTATGTGATGGGAAATACTTGCCATCTCAGTAAATACAGGAACTCTAAAATAAATTGATAATATCGAGATATGTGCTTGAGTAGGAATGGAAATTTCATCTCATAAATAAGTCATACAGAGCAGGGCTGATGACATAGCTCAGCAGTAGAGCATTTACTATGTCTACTAATCACAAGGCTCTGGATCCCAACGCTTCTGACAAAAATCAAGAAATGTGTTCATATCAAGCATATTCATAGCCAAAGTAAACCATAAAAGTCCTTTAAAACTGAAATGAATAAACAGAATGACTAAATATATTCTGATATGCACTTTCAGATGCTGACAATTTTCATTTCATTCAAGTATTTATTGAAAACTACTAAAGCAATTCCTAACATCTAATAGGTACCTTATTTATAAATATTATTTAATCTAAAATTATGAGGTAAAACTCTATCAGTCAGTGACAGGTAATTTTATTCCTATCTGTACAGTGAAACAGCATAAGTGTAAATTATCATTTGTCCATGTATCAAGAGATTAAAATAATACTTTTGAGTATCAAAGTGGAAGAGAGTGCTGGATTAAAATGGTGACACAGAGACAGAAGTTTCCAGAACTCGCATTTTCAGGTGATGAGCTTCTTTATCACTTGAGCCAAGAAATCTGGAAAATATTCCTATATATTTATTGCTACTACATCAAATCCTAAAACGTTTTTGGTTTCCAAGAAAATTTCATGACTGAAGATCCTAGCCTTAATTTATTATGCTATTTTTATATACTAACTTATATTTTGATTATTTCAACTTACTTGTGATTTAAGTGAATGCCTTTAGTTATAGAATTATTTATAGAATTAAGAGACTAAAGCACTGTTAATGAGATTATATAAAGTTACATTTTTCTTAATTATATATTTGCTAGAGAATAAACATGCATGTAATTATTATGCAAAAGCATACAAGATCATAATCTGTTGTTTGCAATACAGTTTACTCTTGGAACCTAAACCATATTAGAGACAATAAACACTGAAACATAATTATAAATTTGAAGAGCTTAAATTGGAAAATTTGGAAGTTTCAGTAAATATTCACATTAATTAGTGAGGGAAAAGCCAAAAGATAGTGGTGTATCACAGATTTGGACTTAGAATAGAGTTGAAACAATTGATCAAATTATTATTACATGGGACTGACATAGGCTTGTTTATTCAAAATTCACTAACCACCTACTATGTACCTACCATTACACTTTCTTTCCTCATATTTCTAGCAACAGGGGAGAGTGAGTGATAAGAAATAGCTCATTTCTGCTCACAGTCCTATGTAGTAAGAAAGAATGTGTACAAGACATGCTCAAGCTTATGTATAATTACCACAAAATGATGGGGAAATCCTTGAGTTTAGCAATCTATTTCAAACACGGTACTAACAATAATATAGGACTATTTGCAAAACAGATTTCACCTCTTCTTTTGTGTGCTCTGACTCAATAACTTCAAATATTCTAAAATATTTCCATTTTAGGAGGCATTAAAATATTAGATGTACATATAAATGTAATGAATTAATGCTGATTATATCAGTCATAACTAATGCTAATACACATATTGATGACATAGAAAAGAGTGTAGTTTACTGGGAAAGGTATAGACTTTGTAGATGATAGAATGCATTAAAAATATACATTACTTACCCTTTCCATGTATGTTTCCACATCCTGAAACCAAGATATAGCCTTATAAATCAACATTTAAAAGATACTTACTTTGGAACTGGGAGTTTGGCCTAGTGGTAGAGTGCTTGCCTAGCATGCACGAAGACCTGGGTTCAATTCCTCGGTACCACATACATAGAAAATATGTCAGAAGTGGTGCTGTGGCTCAAGTGGTAGAGCTCTAGCCTTGAGAAAACCCAAGGACAAAAGCTCAGGCCCTGAGCTCAAGCCCAGGACTGGCAAAAAAAAAAATACTTACTTCATATCCACAGAATTTCAGAGTCTCTGGAAAGATTAAACTCTCATTCCTTTTTATTTAAATCAGCAGTATCCATTAAATGAAAATCAAGTGAATTTCTTGAAGTAGAAAAAAAAATAACAGCAATCATAGGCTCTAAAATGGTAAGGGTTTTCTAAAGCAAAGATGTCAACTGAGGTGGTGGTATACTTTGGGATATAAATTGAATGAGCCTAGACTCACTAGTTCACAAGTTTTGTTGATCCCAATGGCTGTGCTAGGATTACTGGGCAGTCTTCACCTATGTTCTCAGAAGGTGCCTAGAATGTCCGGGACATTTATAACATGATCATTCCTTCCTCCATGTTTCTGTATGCATATCAGGTCTTCTATCTTTCTGTCAAGATGACCTGAACAAACACCACAGCCTTTTCTAATTGATTTCCCCAAACATGACTCTCAAGTTTCTGTAGTTGGCAAACTTACATATAGAGGTGATAAACCTACAAAGACAATTCACATAGTAGCTTTTCAATTCTTGACACTGAATTTGGGATATTGTAATTTCTTTCCAGCACTTTCTTTCATATAGCAGTTAATATTATGAATACAGTAATCCTCTTTTTCTAGTGGGAGTGATCAATTTCACTTATTTTTTAAAAACATTTTTAAAATCTATTTCTCATAGAATACTGTAAGCATATGTGAATGAGGACATCAATTTTTTCTTTGATATAAATTGCTCCATTTTGTTAGGGAAAACAGTAACAGTGTTTTCTGTTATGGTTTTAATAGCTGTTTTTCTCTTCTTGGTATAATTTCTTAAAACAAATTTCTTTGAGTCTGGTATTTTAAGAGATATTACTGAATTCTTATTTTGTAGATGAGAAAACAAAAAAAAAGTCAGAAGAAAGTGAAGACTGACAAACAACATAGGAGGTCAAACTTATATCTTTTTATAATGAAATACCATGTTTCAAATTGCTTCAAAATGGGTCAGAGGTCTAATATTTATTCTATCTCAAATATTGGCAATGTACTACCAACAGCAGGTGTTAGATAATTTAATTGGTCTCTGCTGTATGTTGTGATACTACCAACTCATATAAATACATTTTTAAAATACATTCTACAGTATATATTTGAGATTCATAGCAAAATGTTATTGGATATATGTGGGTTAGCAAAATGGTTACTGTGATAAAAAAAGATTAATTAAGCTATCTATCACCTTACTCAATTACTTTTCTGTAACAGGAGATACTAAAATCCACTTATTTGTAGCCTTATTTTGAGAAGATACTAATTTTTTTATTTACAGAAGTAAATTACACTAACTTAGAATCTTACTAATTATGACTCCTTAATATTATTTTACCAGCCTTACTGCTCACATTGTACATTTGATTGGTAGACTTGTTCATCGTCCTTCATCATTATGGATATATCTGCATAAAAATCATGGCTCCCTGGTTTCTTTTTAAGAGCTCCATGTAGCTTGGCACTGTATTCCTTGCTACTCCAGAGGTGAGACTGAGGACTGGGTTTAAAGAAAGTCCCTGTGAGAGAGTTCTTATCTCTATTTAACCACTTATAAACCACAAGTGGTAGTGTGGCTCAATGGTAAAGTGCTAGCCCTGGGCAAAAGAGCTCAGTGAACAGCGCCCAGACCCTGAGTTCAAGTCCCACCACTACCATACCAGCAACAAAAGAGCCAAATGTATCAGAAAGTGTTGGCCTAGGCACTCATGGAGTTTTCAGGGTTTTTTTTTTTCTTTTTTAATCTCTCCCCTGTCAATCTTCATTAAACTGTACAGGGATTGCATATAACTAAAGAAAAGTGAGTATAATTCTGTCTTCCCAGTTTATGGGGGAAGGAAACACAGTTAAGATTCTTCTAATACTGGACAATGTAATACAAAACCTTTCTGGGTTTAATGATTGATGATGTCCTATTATACCACTCCAAGTATGGATAGATGGAATTTCTTTCCTCCTCTGAAGCCTTGCTAAAGCTTTCCTTCATACTCCAGCCATACACAATTGTCCTGGAATAGACTGTGTAGTGAAGCCTTAACTAGTTATTTCACATTGTCACTATTCTTGTGTTCAACCAATCTGTCATCTTTTTTTGTCTCAACTGTAAACACTTGCTTCTTTTCTGAAGTAACTTCATAGACTCTCTGTAATTGACTTTTCATAGCTTATTTTCATAGACCATCGACACTTATTTTCATAGATCTCACACTCCTTTTCTAATATATAGTTCCTAAATTCTTCTTTAATGAGTTTTCCTTCACTTATAAACATTTTCCAGTCTGTACAGTTAAACAAAATTGAAGACTTGATTAAAGAAAGCTTTATTTATATTACATGCCTATATTTATCTCTCAAAAAGAACTTGTTTTCCATCTTCTACTGGAATCTTTTCTCTTCACAATCTTCATTCTGGATTCTGTCCTAGTTCAATTAGCTGACTCTAGGGGGAAAAAATGGGATGAAAAATAAGACATTTATTTGAGATAGCCTAAAGAAAGGGGATAAATGAAAGCAAGAGTACATAGGATAAGGATATGCCTATAGACTATGACACAGCCTGCCATTTCTGAGAGGAAAAAAAAAAGGAGGAACATTGCACAGAAAAAGCCTCTGGCGGGTAGCATTTTTAAAGACAATTTAATTTTTACCAAAGTAGAGACATAGGCCAGGACCCGCCAAGCTTGACAAGCAAGTTTTGCTTAGTCACATTGCCTAGGGAAACTGACCTGGAATGGAGAATGTGAGGGAAGATTCCCACTCCCTGGCAGAGGCTGGTTATTCTCTGCTGACTACAGGGGTGGCAGCAGCTTTCTCCCAGGGAGACCTTAGCCCAAACCTATTCCCTGATTACAGGTTCTAAGCATCCTATCGTGTCTGCTCTCTCAAAGCCTGCAAATAACTACCCACTTTTCTTCTTCAGACACACGATTTCTGATGAGGTGCTACTTTCGTTAGAATAGCATGTCTCTCCAGAGGCGTGTTCCAACCCAGTTCTTTTTTTTCATATAATTTTATTGTAATTAATAGAAGGGAAACATTATATTCACCAGATAGAATATGCATTACTTCACAATATGCATTACTTCTCATGTCTTCATCCCCATTTTCCTCCCCCCACCCCGCCCCTCATCTTGTTTTCCCAACTTCCCTATCCTATTTAAAAAACCAAATAAACATAAATACAATATATCAGATAACAAGGTAAAATGTTGTAACCACATGAGATAACCAAGGGACAGCAAAAAAATGAAAGATAACAGTACATTAAGGACAACAATCATTCATTATATGGCTTTTGTTTCTATATCCTGGAGGTCCTTTCATTTAGTGTCATATTATATGGCCTTATGCATCTAGGTTTTGCTCTATTGTAGATCTCTGCTAGGAGAGCCCAAGGTTTCTACTGATTATGATAAATGAGGGAAACCATTGAGCCTATGTTATTTGAGTCTGGCTTACTTCACTTAATGTGATTTTTTTTAAGTCTTTCCATTTCCTTACAAATGGGGGCATGTTGTTTAAATACCCCATCTTGTTGATCCACTCATCAACTGAGGGACATCTGGGTTGGTTCCATATCTTTGCTATGGTAAATAGTGCTGCAATGAACATCGTTGTGCTAGTGGATTTGTTTCTGTACTATTGGGTAAATGCCAAGTAGTGGAATTGCTTGGTCAGAGGGGAGTTCTATGTTTAGTCTTTTGAGGAACTGCCATACTGCTTTCCATAGTGGTTGAATGGGTTTGCACTCCCACAAACAGTGTAGTAGTGATCCCTCCTGGCCACATCCCCTCCAGCATCTGTTGTTATTAGAGTTCCTGATCATGGTCATTCTAACTAGAGTGAGGTGGAATCTTAGAGTTGTTTTGATTTGCATTTCTTTTTTGTTGTTGTTTTTATTGTAATTAATAAAAGGGTTGCATGATATTTGCCATATAGAAGGTGCAGTAGTTCACATACATTGATACCCTTTCACATGTCTTGGTACCCTTTTGATTTGCATTTCTTTAATGGCCAGAGATGTTGAGCATTTCTTCATGTGTCTATAGGCCATTTTTATTTCTTCTTCAAAGAAGACTCTCTTTAAGACTATAACCCATTTTTTAGTGGGATGGTTGTTTCTTTGGAGATTAATTTTGGAGTGATTCAATTTTTTGAGCTGTTGATATAGTTTAGATATGAGGCCTTTGACTGTTGTATGATTAGTCCAACCCAGTTCTTAAATAGTTCAAAAGATGAATGCAAACTGGTATCTGCTTCGTTTATCCTATGTGCTGAAAGGTATATGCTACTTAGATGATGGTCAATGGTTGCTTGATTTGTCAAAATTGTGGACATTTACATTCATCATCACATTTTCAAAATATGGAAGATTGTCTCACAATCAGAAGTTTTGATCATAATTAAATAAGTATTTGTGTGTGAGTGTGTGTGTGTGTGTGTGTGTGTGTGTGTGAGTAAAATCT
Organism: Megascapheus bottae; assembly: GCF_031878675.1. Taxonomy (NCBI): domain Eukaryota; kingdom Metazoa; phylum Chordata; class Mammalia; order Rodentia; family Geomyidae; genus Megascapheus; species Megascapheus bottae. The sequence goes on from NC_143512.1 coordinate 36,122,174, forward strand.
GACTAAACACTGTTGTGTCTATGTATAATCCCTTTTGTCTGTAGCATGACTGCAAAGGATAAGTTTTAACTAATATTGGAAAGTTGAGAGAAGAGGAAACTATGTTGATACAGACACTAAATAACCCCCCCAAATCTCATTTTTAAAAATAATTAAACCCAGATTCAATCCCAAAACCTTGGTCTTTGGTGTTCATGCAACTAGTATTCTACTGAAAATGCTTTTTATGTAACCATCAGTTGCAAAATGATGAACGAGTACCTTTTTTAAGCATATTGTTCATGTGGCATTTTTCCTATTCTTTTAGGTCCTTGCACCCCAAATCCATGCCATAACGGAGGAACTTGTGAAATAAGTGAAGCTTACCGTGGAGACACATTCATTGGCTATGTTTGTAAATGTCCCCATGGATTTAATGGGATTCATTGTCAACATAGTAAGTACCTTCTTTTCAATGTATATTGATTATTATTGATCCAGTATGTACTCATCATTATCATTCTTATTTGTAGTTTCATCACAGAATCATGGAGCAGCATGCATCCTTTGTCATTTGGTTTCTACTGCTCTTTTTGCCTCTGAATCTATCCTGCTTCCAACACTGAGATTCAGTCTTTCCAGTGGTGGTGGTTGTGGTTAGTAATCCTTTGGGCTGGGCCTTTTCCATTCCTGTTCAGGTAGACATGCAAAAATATTACCCTTGATATTAAATTGACATTTGTCTTTCTCTTTCACACACATTCTAAAGCTAAGTTATCTCATGTCTTAGAAATTATTCTGGTCATTAGGTTCGGAATATGATACCCTCAAAGAAAAGAGGACTGACTGCCTGTCCCGTTGCCCTCTCTGTAAGCCAGCTTTCTAACTCTTGCTTGGCATTTTGGGGAGAAAAAATTTTTAAACGTTCAGGAAGACTGTCATCTGAACTTCTCTTTTTTTTTGCTCTCATTCTTATTTATCCTGGAAAGGTTAATAAGTCCACTTGTGACAATTTCATTTTAGAATTAGAGCTGAGTACAAATGCTAAATGAGGGGCTTGGGACCTTAAATGGGACCCCAGCAGGCAAGGAGGTCACAGCTTATTCCAGGTTGTTGGAGAAAGTTTTAGAAGGGAGGCCAGATGCAGGCAGAAAGTTAAAGGAGAAGGAAGGGAGGGGAGCAGCATGTGGTGGTGAGGATGAAGAGAAAATACATGAGCCATGAATACTAAAGTGATACTTAAGACAATCATGTTTGGAATGCATAAGGCAAATGTAAATATGGCAGCCAAGGCTAGGTTTCCAATCACCAACATCAAACATCATGCCCTCTGGCCCTGGAAGTTTGGCAGTACCTTGTACATTTCCAGAAGCTTTCCAGGCTAAGTGTTTTCAGATTTCTAGAGAAGCATATTGTAATACATGCTTTTTTGTGCTCCTCAAAACTGGTCCTGAACCTGCTAGAGAATGAATGGTTCTAAAGATTATATAGTCAACACATAGAGAGTTTAGGGACTTTATGTCAGACCTTATCCATAACTTACTGGTTTTCCTTCAGAGCAAAATCATGGCTTGATATCCAGATATGAGTATCTTGAAACAGCTCAAGAAAACCTAAGATGGGAACTTAGCATTTTGAGTGCCTTGTTGTCTAGCTAATCTTGTGACAAGAAGATGCTCAATCTTTATTTATTTGTATAATTTGAGATATAATGTCAGATGCAGTGTCCAATGGGAAATAGTCTGGCTACCCCAAACTACATTCTTCAATACTTGTCTATAGTGAATATAGAGAAAGAAAGAGAAAGGGGAGGGTATGGGAGGGAGGGAAGGAAGGAGAAAAGGAAAGAGAGAAAGTGTGTGTGTGTGTGTGTGTGTGTGGGGGGGGGAGAGAGAGAGAGAGAGAAAGAGAGAGAGAGAGGGAGAGAGAGGGGGGGGAGAGAGAGGGGGGAGAGAGTGGGAGGGAGGGAGAGACAGAGACAGAGAAAGAGAGAGAGAGGGGGGAGAGAGAGGGGGGGGAGAGAGAGGGAGGGAGGGAGAGAGAGAGGACAGAGAGAGAGAGAGAGAGAGAGAGAGAGAGAGAGAGAGAGAGAGAGAGAGAGAGAGAGAGAGAGAGAGAGAGAGAGAGGGAGGGAGGGAGGGAGGGAGGGAGAGAGAGAGAGAGAGAGAGAGAGAGAGAGAGAGAGAGAGAGAGAGAGAGAGAGAGAGAGAGAGAGGGAGAAGGCTCCTTCAGAAAAAAGAACCAAATACAAAATACCATGATTTGCTTCAGCTTAAGTCCAGAGACAGGATTATACTCAAGATCATGTCATGCTAACTTCATCAACTTCATCATTTCATTACTGCACAGCTTCATGTGGGAAAAAAGCAGAGCGAATACAGAGGCAGATTGTTATTGTTAGAGAATATCCTTAAAGAACTTAGAACAATATTTGGAAAGCCTGTGTAGGCCCCCTTAATTTCACTTAATAGTGCACATTAATTAGCCTCCCACATGGACCAACTGTGAAGTCAGTATGAAGTTGGCACCTTCCCTTAACAGACAGATTGGAAAATTCTAAGTCTTGGTTTCATCCGTACAGTGGTACATCTTTTCACATTTCTAGGGTCTGTGTTCTCAATATTGGAAATGTCAGCTTCATTTCAGTTATCATCCATGATTGAAAGTCACATTGAAGATATTAGGTCATTATTATTCCACTATAAATGAGGTACAGCTTGGAATTTGTTATTCTAGAAGTTCCCTCTTTCCTCAGATTTCCCCTCAGGGTTGGTTATGAGTTGTTTCAAAAAGACTATGAGAGCCACTCACTGGTAGCTCATGCCTGTGATCACAGATACTCAGGAGGATAAGATCTGGGGATCAGGGATGAAAGCCAGCTCAGGCAGGGTTGTCCATGAGATAATCACCAGAAAACTAGACTGGAGCTATGGTTTTAATTGGTAGAGCACTAGCCTTGAGTGAACAAGCTCAGGGGCAGCATCTAGGTCCTGATTTCAAGCCCCACATTCAAAAAGAAAAAGGAAAAAAAAAAGACTGTAGAAGATTCTGAGAGTTAATTAAAGCGAACAAATCAATCATGTCTCCATTGTGCATGAAGGAACATCATACCCTTAATTCATTGGTAAAATAAATTCAACAAGTTACCTACTTTTGTTCAATTTCCAATCTTACATTGAAGTACAAGTATGCCCTCTCCTTACTGCAACTACCTCTTCAAAATATGTTTACACATGTTAGAATTGCAACAGAAAGTCTGAATCTGAGGGGTTCAACTCAGAATTAAAAGGTATTATTCTAAATACCCTTTCCCTGTCCTGTAAAGTTCATCTTTATTAGTAATAAGAGAGAATGAAAGGAAAATAGTAGGATTTGGGAACAGAAATCTGGATTTAAGACATGACCTTTACAGTTATTGAATAACTGACCTTGATACAATCATTTGGCCTTCCTGCAGTTGAAAATATATAAAGTAAGGAATTGAACTAGAAATGGATGACCTTTGGGTCACATACCACAGAGAAATGTTATGACTAAATGGGTAACTTGATCCCTGTACAAAGATTATGAAGCCTTCCTCTTTATAGATGAAATTGAAAAGGATTATATACTGAAAACAGATACAGAAGTTCTGAGAGATCTGGAAGCTCTTTAGGCAAGAGAAGTAGAAAATGTCTCTTTAAATTCTTGGAAAGTCTACTAGATATTTTTTCTATACTTGGAATTTTATTATCAAGGTATTCCCCCAAACTGTCTTACTCAAGTTGTAGTTCTATATCACCATCACTTGAAAATTTGCTCTAACTACAAGTTATCAAGTGTCACTCAAATTAACTTAAACAGGAATTTACATTGTAAACTGGTTTCAACATGCCTCCTACACACAAGACATTTTGAAAAATTTTATTTGTTGTTTTTATATTTAATCATTTATATTATACGTATTGGGTGTGCAGGGAAAGTTCATTGTGATATTTTTATACATGCTTACAGTGCATCTTGATTTCACTTTCTCCTTTATCCCACTTTCCTAAAACAACTTCAGAAGCTTTTATTACTCAATTTTGATGCATAAGCCGAAAGCACTTTGACCATAGTCACTCTTCTCTCATTTATCCTTCCCCTCCTCTAGTGCTTGCCCCCTGACAGAACCTATTTCACATTTCTGTCCCTTTTTTTTAAGGATTGTATTAACTATTCAAAGCAGTTTTAGTATTACATTTTACAAAAACGTATTATACATTAATCAGATTGCATAAGGCTTTCAGTAGTCAAATATGATCAGTTCCCAAATCAAGATAGAAACCTTATTTCAATTAAATAGGTACTTGGTGAAAAAATGTATTAGGAATTTGAAAAGCAAAGCTTCTGAAAAGTTAGAATTGGTGATACATTAATATAAAGTGCATAATTCATTTCAATAAAGAATAGAAAACTTGTGTGACAGCTTATTGGAGGGGAGATTGCTAGTTTAGATTTTTTATGACAGAATATTATTAGAGTAAGTGTGTAAGTATACATAGATATTTAAAGAACTTTAAATTCCCAATCAGGAGTGATAAACACAGATAGTATATAGTTTTACAATTATTTTGTGAAAATGTTATTAATTTTAAAGTTTTTCCCAATGCCAGTGTGATTATTAGCTATATCTATCTAATTTATCTATTTTTAAGTCTAAGTAAGTTATATAAACTTTGTTTTTACAGTAGTTTTTGTTTTACTAAAGAGTTGGGCTCATTTTTCACTCCTAAACTGAACTTGTGATAATTGTTGACATTTTTTCATATTTCTATAGTATTGTCTTTTCTAGGATATCACCTATTTGAAATCATACTGATGAATAACCTTCCATTTGTGGTTGTGTCACAGTTTAACCATCTACCCACCTATTGCTATATAGTGTATAGCTTTATATTTTTGATGAGAATAAATTAAGTTGAGATAAATATTTATAACTAGAATTTTGTGTAAACACGTTTTCAACTGATTTGTGTAAATGGCATGGAGTGCACTGGCCATATTATTTAGAAAAAAAGAATATTCACTTGAAAGAAAATTCCAAAATTGCTTCTATGGTGGTTGTATCATTTTCATATTCACCAATAAGAGGTTCTTTGGTGCTATATATGGTCAACAGATATTCACACTAGGAATTTTCTTTCCATTGCCTGTGTTTTTTGTCATAATGGAAATATCATGAGGTTATAAGTTTATAAGTATTCTACCATGATAATTAATATTTGAGACTTCTGTTTTAAAATGGCATAAAGTAAAATACACACACATATATAAATGTACATTAAAACAATATACCTTATAGGACAATATACTTACTTCAAAACTGATGATAGTTTGAGTATTAAAATTTTCAGGAATTGGAGCTTCTGAAACACGTCGTAAACAGTAGTTTTTATTTTTAGGTACCATGTTGGAAACGTGCTAGAAGTACTCATATTTTATTCGTTGCCTAGTACAAATCTAATGCCTTAAAGACTATTTCTTCATTCCCGGGATTCTGCATCTTTTATTACACACAGCCTCGTGTACACTCTCTAGACATGAGTCCATAACTCTACAGCTTCACTACCTTCCTGTGTAAGGAAGGAATGCTGTCCTAACATGGTGCAAGGACAAACAGTAAAAGGAATAATTACAAGATGTGCTCATGTACCAGACAAGCTCAGGATAAAAGAATAATCATTTTACTTTTTTCCTACCAAGAAGTTAGCTAGAAAAATATCACACAATTTCAAGCTTTTCACTTTATATATTCTGCTAATGATTGTAAAACCACTTGGTATTAATTTTACATTATTGACTAATGAACTCATTCCATCAAAATATTTATTGAGGCCCCAAGTCATTTTACTTTTGCAAATTGCTTGTTTCACTCTTCTTAGCCTTAGCCAGTCATTTTTTTTTACTGTTTTGATTTATCATTCTTCATTGAGCTAATTATGTATTCAGCAATTACATGGTTTTCCTTTTAGGTTGAACTTGTTAAGCATGTAAACACGTGGTATACCCCAAATCTATTGAAAGATTTTTGTTTTGTGATATAAAACAACCCATATAATATTGACATGCCCCAAACTTAAGGAACTACTGGTGTAAAGACTGACCATTTACTTTGACTCTATATTACACTGGAGTAAACACTAGATGAGCAGAAGAATGCTCGAATAGATTTAGTATTTGATGTTATTCTATCCTGTTCAATGGATGAGCCCCAGTTCATATTTAACAGTTTTGTACTTCACCAGTATTCTCATCTAATAATTCTGTGCCACAAACACTGGCACAGAGTTCACTCCCTGTGTTCTGTATAAGAAATAACACACCAAAAATGACTGGAATTAATAGGCCTGTTTTCTGCTTTCCAGTAAAGTATAGATGTTGAATTGCAATAAGGAGTTCCAGAGCATATTTCATAAATTTTGAAGAGCTGGGTGTAACTCAGTATCTAGTACTTTCAGGTATAATAGAAATTTCTACTGATTTTTTTACTTTCCTTAAGATATCTGAATTGCTTACTTTTATGGTAAGTTTGAGTAGAACTTTCAGGGAGAGATTCAATATGCATCTTTAGGAAGTTGTATATAATTATTATATCATTCCTTATAATTTTAGATAGATGATATCTTCATTTTGGTTCATCCACTGGATAATTAATTTATCCTAATAAACTTTTTGAAACCTTAGCCTGTTGTTAGTACAAGCACTTAAAAACATTATGACTACACATCAGAATTAAGCTCTCCAAGATGATTTCCATTCTCCATTTGTAAGACAGATTCAAAGTCACGTGACTGCAGATCAAAATAAGGTCAATTCTATAAACCAGAATCTCTCAAATTTAGTGAGCAAATTAATTATGCAAGTCCGAATGTATATAAAGCTCCCTGTGCCTGTTATGTAGCTTGCTATGTAATAAATGTAGCTTGTATGTGAATCTGAACATATAGCAGGTGGCGCAAGGGAGATGCATAGGGTGATCTTAGAACTCTGGCTCTCAGCCTTATCTGCACATCAGCTTCATTTGAGGGTGCATAAAAACTACTGGTGCCAGGTTACACCCCAGAGATTCTGATTTAATTGGTCTATAGTACGTTTTTAGGCATTAGGAGGTTTATGAACCTCCCCAGATGATAATAATGTGCAAAGCTTGAAATTAGTGTTCTAGAACCATGTTATGAGAAATAGTAGCCCTTAAAGAAACTAAGCTGACAAAAGGAAAAAGAAAACAAGAATAGAGAAACCATGACAACTAATGAATGGCTCTTGTTTCCTTTCCATAGAACATTATTTTATATAATCATCTGTCCAGCTACTGAGCCTTTATCCTCCACTGCTATGCATAGCCTCCTTTGGCATTTGTATGTTAATGGCTAATTTGTATTTTGGAAGGTAAGGGAGGGCACATAAAACATGGATCAAAGGTGAACACAATAGGGATACTCACTTGACATTAGGTAGAAAATGAACTGGATACCTGATGGGTGGGGGTCAGGGTTAAGAAAGACTGAGAGAGAGTGACAGAAAGGGAGCCATGCTTCTAGAAAGAGTTTTACTGATTATATCTGATCATTGTCATTGTAACCCTTATGCCAAAACAATTCACAGAATTTAGCTACTTTTCACATGAAAGAAACTATGCAGAGAAACACTCAAAGATAGATTAAGCACAAGACAAATGATTATTAGCACAGATGGATTATGAATTGTCAAAATCTTTTCAAGTTTTGTCCTTTACACTTTGCTCAAAAGTGCATCATTTATTCTTATCTCAAAATAATATAAATCATCCTACAGCAAGAACATTTAACTGTTTAAGAGAACTAGGCCAGAAAAAAATATTAACTTACTCTTCTTAAGCTTTCTTATCTCTTAATCTATATACAATAACTACTGTCTCAAGACATTTTTCCTTCTTTTTCTTATTTGGCTGAAGTCCAATCTAGAGCCTTGTTCTGACAGGAATACACATGATGAATATGCATTATAAATATTTCTTTATATTACTTTTTGAGAAGATGTAAGAAATACAGCATCGTTTGATATCGTTGTTATACACAGTGGGTCTCTGTGTGTAATCCTACTAACACTGAACAGTTTAACAGAATTAACACCAAAAAAACCTGAAACATGTCCCCTGGAAGGGACCGGGGTTAAGAGGAGGAAAGCAGATGAATGGAGAGAGGAATGGTGAACGAATGCCATCATAATACTTACGGTACATACAAGCCAGGCACAATGTCTCATGCCTGTGATCCTAGCTACTCTGGAGGCTGAGATCTGAGAATCGCTGTTCAAAGCCAGTCCGGGCACTAAAGTCCATGTGACTTTTATCTCCAGTTAACTACTACAAAACCGGAAGTGGTGCTGTGGCTCCAGGGCTAGAGCTGTAGCCTTGAGCTGAAGAGCTCAGAGGCAATGTTGACCCAGGCCCAGAGTTCAAGCCCTGAGACACACACACACACACACACACACACACACACACACACACACACACACCCAAAAAAGAAAGAAAATAGAGCTATAGGAGCTACAAGATTGGAGGAGGTGCAGGCACTGGAAAAGGTGGAAGAAAAATGATGGAAGGGGTGATACACTTATTAAAATATTATACACATTGATATGATGAATTAAAACCATTTTGAGAGATATTTAAAATAATATCAATATTCTTCTACTGTCCAATATGCTTTTGTCTTATTTTTCCAGCTTTCAAGATATCTAGAATGTAAAAAGATAAACATGCATGTGTGCATACAAGCCTATACATATTACAAATATCTTAAGTGTGAATATGTATGATACTCTCTGAAGTGTTGAATTCTGACACCTTTAATGACACATACAAGGGAATTTCTTTGGATGTAGTGTCATTTTGTTTTCCCAGCTGGCTGAATCTAATCACATGTGTAATACAATATATGTCTTTAATGGACTTTAAAAGGAAAGTATAAAAATCTTGTCTAATATAATAATATATGATACAGAAGAGTTTTGAAAAAAGATGTATTTTAATTTTAATGGAAAATCTGGAGATTATAATTGCATTGAATGAATACTTAATAATGTCAGCCTTTTGCATATAACTTGATTGGTTTTACAGCCATGACATGGCCTATACATTCAGAGGAATTTAAGTTAGTATATCATTTGCAGACAAATTACACTCAGATACCAGAAGATTTTAATTATTTTCTAAGACATCTGAAATTAGAACAATTCTAAGTGAAAGTGTTCCCCTTACCACCTCAAAAATTCCTTCTAAGTGGGTAAATTAAGAAATGGATTCAACTTTTCTTTCTGAATATTATGAACACAATTTATTTGGATAATGAAGGCAAGAATATCATGAGAGTTGAAAACTTAGATATGTAAAATGCCTAATCTTTGATTCCTTGACTATTCCTCCTAAGTCTTTTGAATTTGAACTCATGAATATGCTAAACTTGTTTTCACTGTTGTTCAAAGAGATAAAGGTGGACTATTTGCCTACTCTTAGATTTTTAAAATTAGGCAATTTAAATTATTCTGAATTGTTTTATTATCAGAATTTCTGATAATACCATCATTGTTTTCATGTCTGGATTACAAATATACTTTTTCTTTAATCATGTTAGAAACCAGCAGTACTAAAATAAATACACAATTTAATTGAGCTAATAGAAGAGAGGACAGAAGCACTATGTACCTCCATTTAAGAAGTAACCTCTCCTAATTGCACTCCACATTTTCTTAATTACAAGGGTGAGAGATGGAGATAGAGGGAGGAAGGAAAACATTTCTTTGTCTATGTCTGTCTCTCAGAGTAAGCAATTAGGAGTGCAAAAATGATTATGCTCCTGTTTCCTATACATATGCAATGTCTCCTGTATGTATACTCTGTCATACAAATTTATGTCCAGATTCTATTCATTTCTCTCTTCCTCTATTATTTTCCTAAGGCATCATTTTCCACTGTGACATTACTATAAAAGTCATATGCTTTTATACTTGTCCCCAGTCTACTTTCAAAATTTCATCCAGAGTGACCCTCTTTAGCCATGTATTATATTGTGTCATCCTGGGCTCCAAAAGCTTCTGTGGTTGTCTAATGCACTTGAAGTAGAAGCCAGAGTACTTTTAGTGACCAAAAATGCCTGCCACATTCTATTCCTACCCCACCCATGTCTTTATCCACTACTGATTATATTTCAATCACTCAGTCCTCCTCTTTTCCTCAAACATATTGAGTTGTAACTTACTTGTTTTGTTTTATTTTCTAGTCTGAGGCTGTAATATCTGTTTTATTTGCATAGCCTGCAGTTTCCTAGATAATCACAAAGCTTGCTCCAATTCATCATCATAGATTTTGATACAAAAGATAAAACTAAAGAATGGGCCCTTCTGATTTTTCACATGCATTCAGTGACCACTTCTTTCCATATCCTAGCACTCCTTTCTTCCTACTTGCTTTCATTTGATTTACATTCTTTAACATATACAATATTATATATTTCAGGGCAATGTTTTTTTGTTATTCTCCTCTCTAGAAAGTAAGCTTCTTTTTCTAGAGCAAAATCTGATTTGAATTTTGTTCTACTCATTATGTGCGAGTGCCTACTTTGGTTTATAATAGGTGTTTTGTAAGTATTTGTTGAGTGAATAAATGTTTGAGCAAACCATTGACCAATACACCCATTGATGTGTCATGCAAAAACATCATCTTCCATGATGTTGGTATCTGAATCACAACCAAATAAAGGTCTTAAATATCACATAACTCCAAGAACTTATAAAAGTAATATGGGATAAAATAGCATTTGTTTCATATGAGCCCTAGGGCCAAATAAAATTAGTAACACTGTGCATTTTATTGTTTGTGGAGATTATCAGTGTTCATTTGTTGCTTTGTTGGTTCTGAGAAGAAAACGGTACTTCCTTCTGCAAGTGATAATGAATTAGTGCAAATAGTTATAACCTGATTTTAGATCTCATTTAAATATTAGTCAGTTATCTGAAATGAATAGGAACTGTACTAGAATGACCATCTCAGATGGAAAGTGGAAAATGAAAGATTATGAAAGCAAGGGTAAGCCTGAGAAAGTGACGAAGATACTGCTAAATGATTGGTTAATATGTGGGAAGCAAAACTGTAGTGAGATTGAAGGTTAATGAAGACTTCCTTTGCAACTGCACAGACATATTTCTATACAAATACATGCTAGGTAAAGAATCCAACCATATATACATAATCACATGCATTTATTTACCACCTACAAGTCCCCAGAAACTGGGGTTTGTTAACATTACAAGGAACTTTCCATCCAGATTATCTAGAGAATCATTTACTTGATAGGCTACTAGACTGTGCCATTATTTGTGGTTTTCCATTAAAGTACTACTTTTTCTGTTATTTTACCTTTAAGTTGTTTTGTACAAAGGAATTACCATTTAACAAAAGTTTAGGGATGCAATTCACCTTGATGCGTGTCACCCTTTCAGCATTCACACCTATCCCTCCCCACCCAGTTTTTCCTTTGCTTTTCTTAATTTTGTAAGACATACACTGACTTGTTGACAGCATGACTTGGACTCTTTTCAGCTGCCTTAAAGTTGTGTTACCTTAGGAACTATGTACCTACAGCTAAAGTAGCACATCCTTCGAGAGTAATATTGGAAGGCAGAAATTATCAGCCCAAATTAGTTTCCTCACTTGTAGGCAAAAGTAGGAGTGAGCATGTCCAGTCATGGGACAAAAGTGGCAAACAAATGCAGTTCTGTCACAGATCAGGTCATTCAGAATGTGTGCCCAGCCCAGATTGCAGCTGAGCGTGCAATCTGATCTTTATAGAATATTGCATCAGCTGCCAGAAGCAAACTGTATCATAACACATAGATACTAGGGTCTTGCATTTTTGTTATGCTCAATTTGTCAAATACTTAAGAATAAGCATCCAATTAAGGTATAACAATTCCTACTTGAAGATGAAGGTTAGGAAGCTAGTGAGTCAAGAACAGCTCAGTCAAATGTTCTTTAGACTCCGTCTCAACAGTAAAAGTTATACTGTCTTGCTACTTGTCTACTGTTTCAGCTAGAGCAGAATAAATACATAGGAAGAATTAATACAGGCTAATCCTGGCAAATAGTGAGAGCCTAACTCAGAAATAATCATGTTAAAATGGACTGGAGATGTGGTTTAAGTTGTAGATCAACAACCTCAAAGGTGTGACGCCCTGAGCTCAAAGCATAATACTGCAAAAATAAAAGTTCACCCTTCTTCTTTTGCATTTCACAGAGCAGCAGCAAGCTCATTTAAGCACTTAGGCCCATGAATTCAAGTTTTATCAACAGGAACTCAAAGTTGGTCAAAATCAGCCACAGGCTTCACTTCCCCAGTACCTCACTGTACCCACCCCATTCCATTGTTCTTCATATGACTATGTGCTGCCTTTGCAATGTATGTTCAGAGGCCTTTACTTTTGCTGTCTATAGGCTCAGGCCTGCCACGAATGTGCCCAGTATTCTCACTCCTCTTCCAGCAAAGGAATGTCTCTACATTTCTGTTTTTGCATATTTTATTCTTAAGTTCTCAGTCGTTCTTCAAAGTTTTGTACTTCTTTGTATATTTCTTTTCACTTCAGTCCCCCCCCCAAAAAAAACTTCCTTGATTTGTGGTCATCGCTTTGAATTATACTTTGCACAATACAGATGTTGAAAACCTAGAAATAAAACACAGTTCATTTCCAGGGAGGTCATTTCTACTTTCTTCTCTCTTAAACTAGACTTGGGGAGCCTGAAGCATTGCTTAGTGGTAGAGTGCTTGCTTAGAATGCATGAGGCCCTACATTTGATTCCTCACTACCACATACACAGAAAAAGCTGGAGGTGGCACTGTGGGTCAGGTGGCAGAGCAATAGCTTTAAGAAAAAGAAAAAAAAGTTCATACACAGAAAAAGCTGGAAGTGGCACTGTGGATTAGGTGGCAGAGCAATAGCTTTAAGAAAAAGAAAAAAAATGTTCAAGGACAGTGTTCAGGCCCTGAGTTCAAGTCCCAGGACCAGCAAAAAAAGAAAAAAGTAGACTTATCAGGTTTATTTCCTTTTATTCAACAGGGTTATATGTTTGTTTTACATTCATGTGTATCTATAGGTCTACTGAGGTGCCAATCACATTGTAAGCATGCTATAAATAATTATTGAATAAAACAATGTGACAATATGTTTTCACTATATTATTTTTATTTTTTCCTAAATTCAAGGTGGTACTTAGTTCTAAAGTACAGTTACTTTATGTCACCAGATAATAACAAAATGTCTGTTTAGTTTGTCATAGACAAAAATATCAAATTCAGTAAGCATCTACTCTTATGCCCCTATGGATCTCATGCTATTATCTGCTTTTAAGTTTTCATTTTGCACCTATCATAAAACATAGGAGTTTTACTGCAATCTGTTTTGAGTGATATATGGGAAAAGGCAGGGTATACTAAAAATCAATCAATATTCCCAATTCTTTTCAATTGGCTCTCAGTCGACAATGAGAAGATCACAGCACAGCATGTCTGGCAGTGAAGATCAGCTTCAGAAGTCCCAGTTAGCCTTCTTAGAGGCAGACAATTATTCCAAGTTCCTAAGGAGCTATGTATAAATTATTCAGGTATTTGAACAGAATAAGCAATGAGACCCATTTAGAGGCTGATAAACTACTACATTGATGATGATATTGATAGTCACTTTCATTTCTTCATATTTCTTATTTATATCAACTACATAAACTGGAGGATGGGTTTCATTTTAACATGGATGCATACATGCATACATGTGTGTCCAGGTTTGCATACAATGTACCTGATCAGATTCAGAGTCTATCTCCCTCATCTGCACTTACCAAATCTTCCCTTACTGCTTCAAAAATCATTCTTGCCAAACTGGATTGTCCCATTTTCATACAAGTACCAAAGGCCAAGTATATTTATTTTTCGTTATCTTCTCTACCTCTCTTTTTTCACATACCCACACATCTGACAAGGTGTATATTATTTTCTGTCATTCATATGTGTGTTTTCACCATTATGTTCATATTTCATGCTTTGTATATGGTATTTTAATCAGATGAATGCCTTTATTAACTTTAACTCTCTATATTCACCTGATTTCAGTAATATTTTCAGTATTATACATTATCTAGCAATCTTTTTCTTACTCCTTTCTAATTTATTCAAGCTGTCCCACAATTACAAATATTAGATACATGTATATATATATATATACATATGGATGCATACATATGGATGCATATATTTAGAGAAAAGATTGTTTATGCTTGCACATTTCAATTCATTTTCTTTCTATATATTTTAGTATTGCCCAGGAATTTACAAGTCCATATGTATGATTTTTTTTTTCTGTGCATCATCATGGGGCTTGAACTTGGCCTGGGTATTGTTCCTGAACTCTTCAGCTCAAGGCTATTACCATACCTATTGAAGCCCCACTTGCCATCTAGAGGTTAATTCAAAATAAGAGTCTCAGGTCTCTTTGTGCCTGGGCTGGCTTTGAACGTTGATCCTCAGATCTCAGCCTCTTGAGTAGCTAGGATTACAGGCGTGAGCCACTAGTGCCAAGCCATACCTATAATTTTTATTGGTTAAAACCAACCTGACTTTGGAAATATTGGCAAAATATCTATATTACTAACTTCATCATAAATTTTACAGATGACAACTCAGGATGTCTGATTCTTATGTATTATTTCACTGCCACTTGAATTTTGGTAGACTGGTTCAATGGCTATGACTAGTTTATTCAACCTACAAATCCTCTTGTATCTAGTACACATAAACATTTTTGATCCTATGTATTAAAGCATAAAAAATAAACGTGCTTTATTCATTTAGAATAATTTAAGTCATAATAGATTTCATGTTGTGATTACTATTTGAATCCTGTTGGAATACATGTCATTTCAACTTCTCTCAGCATCTTATCTTTTAAGAATATAAAGGATACATTTTTATCTCAGAATATAGTTTTTGGTGTCCTCTCTGAGCAACTGCATTGAAGAAGAAAAATATTTATTGCCAGCTATCTTTCTGCTATAGTGTATGGCCTGCCACTCTCAAATGATTGAGAAGAATATTTAAAATGAAGTTCTTTACCATTTACTGTTTTGAAGAGAGTTGAAACATGACATGGTTTTGACTTTTTGAAGCAGTGTCACTATTTAAGGTTCAAAATCCTGTCTCAATTTTTTATTTTCTTCAAGCTTTCTTAATACAAACTCAAATGGCTTTCTGGATTTTTGAAGCAATCCATCTTATTTCTCCTCATGTTGGCTTAAATATATATATATACAAAGAAAAAGGAAAAGTTCAGGGAGGTACAAAAAACAAGACACTGGATTTTTTTATTGTGTATTATGGTTTCTTGTAGTCAGTTACACATGGATTCATTACATAAAGCCTGACTGGAGAGATCAAAGACAAAGGGTTATGGCTTCCACTATCTGGAACTTATTCAAACAAAGCAGGAAATGGCTTGGGAAAAGACTTCAGTTCTGAAATATGACTGGGAACCAGTGTGAGTGCATTTCCTTTGGTCTACACGCAGCTCTTAAGTCCAAGCATCTGTGTTATATTAGCAGGGTTGGAACATGATGCACCAGCATAGAGGTCCAGCAGGGAGCTCTAGAAGGGAAAAAAGTGTCATCCTCCTCACATTCTCCCAATTTCTTCTTTAAATGCTGTCAGAACAATAATCACAAAAGATAAATCTCTTGTTTCCATATCCTAGAGTTTATTTCATTTAGTCTTATCCTATATGACCTTGTGTACCTTGATTTTGAGCTACTGTATTTCTCTTCTCTTTTGTTGCCCTCATGGTTGATCTCATGTTGTTTATCTGACTTTATTATCTGGTATATTATATATAGATTTATTTGTTTATTTGAAATAGGGAAGGAAAGAGGATGAAACAAGATGATTAGGAGAGGGTGGAGGAGGGAAATGGGGACAAAAATATTGTATTTGTATTATTTGAAATTGGATAGGGAAGAGGGGAAAACAAGATGAGGGGTGGGGGTGGGGGAGGTAAATGGGGACCAAGACATGTGAAATGGTATCAATGTATGTGAATTAATGCACCTTCTACCTGGCAAATATCATGTAACCCTTCTATTAATTACAATAAAATGTATGAAAAAATATGAGAAGGGGTAACAAAGTATGAGAAATAATGCACCTACAACCTGACTGTAACCCTTCTATACAGTATCTCAACAATAAAAAAAATGCTGTCAGAAACTCTGCTTGAGTTTCAAACTGGAGCACTTTGTACATGACCCTACCAGGGGACAAAAAGTTTATGACAAGGAGAACATGAACACATGCAGACATTCTTTAGCATTAAAGTATACTCATGGTATTCCAAACCCTGAAAATAGACTAAGTTCCTAGTTGGTGTTTTGCACACTTGTCACCCCATTGATAGCCCAGATCATTTAGAGTATGAGCTCCAAAGGCTAGCTCTTCGTCAGGGTGAAAGGAAGAGCTTGGGATTTAGGATGGGAAAATCCCTTCAGGTGTGTGGGTTGAAAGTGGTTTCTACGAGTACTCACATTATTTTATACAACACGGAAACTTCTGATTTAAATTCAGATTTTTATGTGTTTAGAAAAGTAGTATGCAGACGATTTAAACCATTTTATCCTATTTTAAATTATTGAGACAATCACTTTTTAATAGACTTTTCTTAAGAAGCCAGTTTTCACATTGTATTATTCAGGTGCCAGAAGAATTCAATTGCCAATCTTTTGATACTTGAGGAGAAAACAAGAATTATGAGAAAAGGTATCAATGTATGTGAAGTAATGCACCCTCTATTTGGTGAATATAATGTAACCCTTCTATTACTTACAATAAAAAAATACGGAAAAAAAGCCACAGCCAGGTCACACACTAAAAAAAAAGAATTATTCCTTGTCTATGTTTAAATTACATAAATTAAATACACAACTAGATACTATATAAAACAAGCATGCTACTGGGATTGGTATAAGGATATAAGTACAGAGATTTTGAGTGAAAGAAATGTGGTTCTACAAAGCAAAACACCTTCATTAGAATACAGTTGGTAAAATATCTATGTACAATTATGTTTGGACTCATCAAATTGTAAATAGCCTTTTAAAAAAGTGCATAGAAATGTAAGCAGAGGAGACAAGATCAGCTAACGTTCTTTCTCTTTGAACTATACAAGCATGTCATACGAATCACAAGTAACAGGAAATTGAATCCCAAAATTGAAATTAACTTTATGATTCATACACTAACTTTCAACATTATTATTTATGAACATATCCAGAATAAATAATATTTTTAAATATTTGTTTATGAGCTAGATCTTGAAAATAGAAAAAAATGATTAAAAATCATACGAATACTTTATCTCAATGACTGAAAAGCTTATATTTTATATTCATTGCATAATAAACATATATTATACATTGAGTAATACTTTCATAAAATTTAGAATACTTAAATATATATTTATTAGAAATGCATGATGCAAGCCGGGCATGGTGGCTCACGCCTGTATCCTAGCTTCTCAGTAAGCTGAGATCTGAGAATCACGGTTCAAAGCCAGCCTGGGTACTAAAGTCTGTGAGACTCTTATCTCCAATTAACCATGAGAAAACTAGAAAGGATGCTGCAGCTCAAGGAGTAGGGCATTAGCCTTGAGCTGAAGAGCTCAGGGACAATACCCAGGACCAGAGTTAAAGTCCCACAACTGACAAAAAAGGAAAAAGCAAGTTTGTGAAGTTATGCACCTTCTATTAATCACAATAAAAAATTATAAAAAAAGAAAAAAGAAATACATGATGCAATTATTATCATTATTACTTTTTCTTACTAGTCCTTGGGCTTGAACTCTTGATCTTGACTCTGACCCTGAGCCTATCTGCAATGAAATCTAGACTCTACCACTTTAGCCATAGCATCATTTCCAGCTTTTTCTGTGTATGTAGTGTTGAGGACTCAAGCCCAGGGCTTCAAGGATGCTAGGTAAGCAGTCTATTATTAAGCCATATTCCTAGCCCATAATTAAAATTTTACTAACAGGAATCTAAGATCATATGTTTTAAGCCAATGGCTAGTAGACACTAAAAATATTTATATTAAAATATGCATACATTACATTAGATCATGTAGGCTTGATTTAGTAAGATCTACCAATAAATTTATTATATATTTAGTATTTTCTCAGTGTCAAACTAACCCTAAAGATACCATTGTCTGCCTTCAAATTGTAGTCTACTTATGAATATTGGAAGAATATATAACGTCAAGCAGAGATAATTTCTTTCTCTAGGAAAAATAACTATGACTATTTCTAGAACATAGGCTCGATGCTTTCCCTCATTTGTAATAATTAGTACAAACCTAGGACTCTCCTAGCAGAGGATTATAATAGCTCAAACTCTAGATACATAAGGCCATATAGGGTGAGGCCAAATTAATGGACCTCAGGACATGGAATCAAGATCTTCATTATGAGTGACTGTGGTTCTTAATGTACTATTTTTTTTCTCTTCTCTTGTGTTGCCCTTTGGTTAATGGTATATTGTTACAGTATATCATTTGTTACCTGGAATATTATATATATAATATATATAACATATATATGTTTATTTGAAATAAGGAAAAAAGATTGGAGAGGGGGTGGGAGGAGGTAAATGGGGACAAAAATATGGGAAGGGGTATCAATATATGAGAAATAATGCACATTCTAGCTGGTGAATATAACTGTAACTGCCTATAAATTAAAATATGATAAAAATAAATAAATTGAGTTAACTTGTGAATACGCTCTTTATTTGTCATAGATATATAGTAGCCTTTTAACCTAGTTAATGTAAGTTTCTAACCACAATTTGCATTGGAGAGTGACAGAAAAATGGATATCTGGAGATGCCTGTGGCTAAATCCAATTGGTTGTTTATATATAGACAATAGAGATATCATTAATAATAATAAAAGTGTATGCTGTGTTTTATTGTTTGTTTGTTCTTTTTTTATTGACACCCACCCAGGGATGTTTTTTATAATAGGTAAGTTTGAAAGGGGCCATAAAATAATTATATCTATATCAATGGTATGGTTAACACATTAAAATTCTATATGCTGAGAATGAAATTGAAACACAAAAACATAAAGTTACAGAATTTGGCACAAGGATATTTTTTTCCTAGTCTTGGGCTGGACCTCAGGGCCTGGGCTCTAGCATTTTATTTAACACAAGACTGCTGCACTACTACTTTTTGATCCTCAGATCCACCACTGGCTTTGGTTGGTTAATTGAAATGAAGCACTTACAAACTTCACTGACTAGGATGGCTTTCAACTTAATTCTCAGCCTCCTTCTGTCTAGATGTAATTACACCTGTGAGCCAGCAGCACTGAGCAGTGAAGACATTATCAATTGAAAGGTTTACCCTTTTCCCTAAACATCTCAGGATAAACATTCAGGTCAAAACAAGCAACTTAAAAAACATATCTACTAATTATTCTATTTTTAATGACCTAATTTCACCATGTAATTGAAGGATAAATGGTAAGAACATGCAAAGCTTACTTTGTAACAATGCAATTTTAAGCACTATAGAAGCTTGGAATACAAATATGTCATTTGTATATGCTGGAAGCACTTTTAACTTATGTTTTAGTAATCAGTGTTTTTCTGTGTTGAAGTTCATCTGCCAGGTATTATATTTTGTAACTTAATTCAGGGCATGTCATTGGGAAAAAATACTGACATGTTTAGATATGCATGAATGCAATTGAATTTTTGTGTTTTGCTATGGGGAATTGGATAAATTATTTCCCAAGATTGACTTTAATTATTTTCAGTGAAGATGGGCATGCCTTTCATTTTCAGAGCACTGTTCACTTTCAGAGTTAATAAGTAAATTGGCTAAGACCCTTAAGGTTACCTATTTTTGTGAATTGCTGGATAAAAGTGAAGAAATGAAACTGAGAATGTCACTTTACTGTGTCTTATATAATGGGCAGAATTATAAACAAGCAAGATTTTAAACTAATTTTGCGTTCTCTTACTTGGGCATCAGGGTTCACAAACATTCTTCTCTGTTCTTCCTCCTATGTAATGGAGCTTGTTGTCCCAACAGTTTGTCTATATATTTTAATGGTTTAATTAAGTGCAACATGCTGCTTTAGCATAGAAACAACTTTTTGTTCCATAATATATTGTCGCTATTTTTGCCTAGAAAATTTGAGAATATCTTTCCTTTAATGGCACCAAAATATGCAATGTTCTGAAGCTGAAGTACTGTTTTACTTTAATTGTCTTTTGGATATTTAAGCTTTTAGTTAATTATGCATTTCGTTTCCTATATGATGTTATTTTTAAAGTATAAAACACATCAATATAATATGATGCTATTACAAAGGAAAAAGAAACTCACCAATAAGAATTTAAAAGAGGTAAAATGCTCATTGCCTTCATTCAGATCATTCTTTCACAGACTTCTAAAACTGATTGAATCTTCACCATTGCCCAAGAAATGATCTTGGGGAAACCACGCCACAATTTGTATACTTTTGAAACTTATACTCAACATACAGAATGAAAAGATATCAGAAAATATGTGTATAATATGTACACATACATATGTACATAAAGAATACACTGAATTTTATATGTAACATATATGATATACATATAAAATACTGTACATGTATATTATATATTATATATGTGTATATGCATATCTGTATTCAGACACATTTTTCTAAATGAAAATGCTTCTATCTTCTCTTGTTTCTTTACACTAGTTTGCATATTGCTTAATGGACTTAGTGTTTCAGACTCCGTGTGAGGTCTGTGCATCATTTTTTTAAATGTTTCATTGTAATTAATAAAATGGTTACAATATATTCACCAGCTATATGTCATTTTATTTTTAAAGTTTATATATAAGCTATTCTTCAATTTTTCAGTGAAAACCATACATACATATATCTACATGTATGGTGAACATACATTCTGGCTTATAAAAGAATCCCATAATCTTTCTTCTTCTAAGAAGGTTTCCAGGGAAAAAATATGGAAACAGACTTCTAGAGAAGCAAGGCAGCTAACTGTGATTGTCTTCTCTCATAAGTGATGATGATACTCTGTTCCACTCTCCCAATGAATATTGTGGAAGAAAGATTGCATGCAGGTATACAAACTTAACAAGTAAATCCTCTTTGAGGTTTTCTAAATAATTTTTGACCAAGATCATTGCAATCACAGAAAAGTAACTCTTTTTTAACTTTACTGATCAGTCAAAAGAAGATTCTTTGCCCTTGACACTACTACCTACTCCAGACAGAATATGGTAAGGGATTGATGATGAAATACTACAAAAGGAAATGAGCTTCTTCAAAATTAACAACTTTGGAAATAATTCTAAACATTTTAGGTACATATAAATTATACTTTATAATATCTTTAGATGATAGAAGATAGATTTAACTTTAGCCTCCTAATGTGGCAAATTTCACATATATGTTAATGATCCTTTTATGCTCACAGCTCATTGATGTAATAACGAATATCAAGTAAGATCAAGAATCAAAGAATAAGTACTTAACCTGATGCAGTGATTCACGCCTGTAATCCTAGCTACTCAGGAGGCTGAGATCTGAGGATCAAGATTCAAAGCCAGCCCTGGCACAAAAGGACCTGAGACTCTTATTTCCAATTAACCTCTAGAAAACGGGAAGTGGGGGTTGGCTCAAGGGGACAGTGCCCAGGCCCCATGACGTACAAAAAAAAGAATAAATATTTAACTATGAAAGATAGTGAAAGCTACTGTTAGTAAACTGACAGAAGTAATATGAGTAGGGACTAGGTGTTAGATTTGTAGAAGGGGGACTCTGAGTCAACATCCTTGACCTAAGGAAATCTGAAATAAAAAAAAAAAAAACAGAGCAAGCCTTCACCAAGTGGAGATCTATACTTGGAATGACATGATACACAGAAAACAGGATAAAGATTTGCTTAATCAATATTGTATTTAGTCAAGTGACACTATTTGGACACATCTACATCCTCCCTTCCACACCATGCACAAAACATTTTGTTCCTAGTCTAAAAGTGGAAATTTTTTTCTAAAAACAATGAAAAGTTACTTAGTGATATGCCGTGATTACTAATTTGGAAATTGACAACATTGGGGGAAAAAAATCTAATTTCATGAGACAGAAGTTTTGTTCACTGTTCCCTGTCTGTCTCCCTTGCTGAGAGGCAGTAATGGATCCTCTGTTGTGGAAGAGATGACTGTTGATGAAAACAGCTTAAAATAGTAAAGAAATTTATAGTGGCTAAGCATATTCATTAATTTATTATGCTATTTATGTAAGTAGGTGATCATGGTTCACTAGACATTTGAAGAAAAGTGTGAAAAATATAAGATCTAAATTGAACACATGAAATGATTTGTGCAGCAGGAATCAAGTATGACTACAGAACATAGAAATCTTTTGAAAATCTCTTAATTAGGAACACAAAGGAGGTATGATATTCATAAAATGAGAATGTGTCACCTTGAAAAGTGTTTTTTTATACAGTGAGAGTTTTTAGTCCAACAAATCTTCAAAACCTACATGAAAATACAAAGAAATGAAAATGTGACACATAATTAGAACACACAGACAAATGATAGAAGAAACTTTACAATTTACTTCCAGAAGCCAATAAAATATAAACTAAAAATAAATGCATATCTATGTTGAAATAAATTAATGAGCATGATGAATGAAAAGCCACATACTTCTAGAAAATATCTAGTAAATCAAGAATAAAGAAAGGAGTTGGAAATTGTGAAAAATAGACTCATGCAGTTTTTGGAAATCTCATAGGCTGTGTGAATTCCAAAAAATTGGAGAAACCAAAGATGTGATTGAGATAGTGTGTGTATGTATACATGTGTTCATATGTGTATGTGTGTGTACTGCAAAACCCAGATATCAAAGAGCAGAGAGTGTTCACCTCTGACTTCAGAAATCAAAAGGAGAAAGATTCCTCTGCTCTAGAAAAAGAGAGCAAATTCACTTTTGCTATGCTATGTGTCCTGTCTAGCCATGACAGAACTATGTGATAATGACCCATATTGAGAATACTTCTCTAGGGCCTGGAATGTGGACTAGAGGCAGATTGATTACCTAGCATGCACGAAGCCCCGAGTTCAATTCCTTTGTACCCACATATGAATAAAAACCAGAAATGATGTTGTGACTCAAGTGGTAGAGTGCTAGCCTTGAGAAAGTCCAAAGACAGTCACCAGGTCCTGAATTCAAGTCCTAGGATTGATGAGAGAGAGAGAGAGACAGACAGACAGACAGACAGACACAGAGACAGAGACAGAGAGAGAGGGGGGAATTGAATACTTCTCTATCCCATTCACTGACATAAGTGCACTTATCTTTGGGAACCATGTTTATAGATAAACTCAGAAATAATATTTTACCATTTTACTTCTCATCTTTCTAGTCAGGAAAGTGTACATGTGAATATCATTACTATAATCTACATAAGGTAACTTGTAACAAGCAAACACTGTATTAGCATTAGCATTTCAGCCAAGAAGAATATATATTAGACAATAATAAAAAACTTCTTGTCCCTTAATTTTCTGGGTACAGATTAACTTGTACATAGTCTTTTATTATCAGAAAAACTTCTATTCAAGCATAGAAACCACTTTTTATTTATTTTGGGGATAATGTATACAGAGGTTACAGATATATTCATCAGATAGAAGGTACATTATTTCTCACCTATTGATACCCCTTCTCATGTTTTTGTCCCCATTTCCTTCCCCCAACCCTCTCCCAATCACTTGTTTTCACTCCTTCCCTTTCCTATTTTAAATAAACAAATATACATATAAACAATATGCCAGGTAACAAAGTCAGATACAGTAACAATATGAGATTAACCATAAGGACAAAAAAAGAGAACTAACATAGTAGATTAAGAACTACCATGACACAAGATAAAGCTCTTGTTTCCATAATCTAGAGTTCCTTTCATTTAGTCTTATTCTATATGACCTTATGTACATAGGTTTTGAGCTATTGTAAGCCTCTTCTAGAAGAGTCCTAGATGTGTACTAATTATTACAAATAAGGGAAAACATTGAGCCTGTGTTCCTTTGGGTCTGGCTTACTCCACTTAATATGAGTTTTTCCAAGTCTTTCCATTTCTTTACAAATGGGGCAATGTCATTCTTTCTGATGGCAGCATAAAATTCCAGTTTTTTATAAATACTACATCTTCTTGATCCAATCATCTACTGAGGGACATCTGGGTTGGTTCCATATCTTTGCTATGGTAAATAATGCTGCAATGAACATAGTTGTGCTAGTGGTTTTAGTATGTCCTTGTTTCTGGACATTTAAGTAAATGTCAAGGAGTGGAATTGCTGGTTCATAGGGGTGCTCTATGTTTAGTCTCCTGAGGAATCGCCACACTGCAGAAACCACTTTTAAAACAACTCTCTGCAACTATATTCCCTATTACTTTCATGAAAGTGTCTCGATGATATTCCAAAGCAAATGAAAAGAGGATATAAAAATAGATTGTAGAATGACTGATTTTAAACAGCTAAGACAAAGAGGAAAAGATGGCCTACTTTGTAGCCTGTAATAGACTTACAATGCCCTCAGTTGAACTCATAGCAGGGAGCCAGAGTTCATAGGGAAAAAAAAGAAAGCTTCAAGGGTACACAAATATATTTTCAATAAATATAAAAATTGTGATCATATTTTGCATATACTTAAACATCCTTCTTCAAAAATATAGAGAAAATGTAATTGATTGTCCCAGAAAAAAACAATAAAATGTCTATAAAGCAAAATATCATAAATGAGTAATACAGTTTAAATAAATGAATAAATGAGTCATAATTTAATACAACTGCCAGAATTTTTTTTTCAAAATAGTATCCATATGACTGTGAAGGGCCAGAAAATCCTCTACAGTTTGTCACATTTTTCTGTATTCAGTTCCACAGTGGGTAATATTTATAGACTCATCAGAAGGTATATTTTGAAAACCAATTACAAACAGTAATATTGAAGAACCGATGTATTATTGTGACTATTGTTCCAATTCTTCACTTCTTTAATCTTTTCTGTGTCATATAAATTTGAATATTGTCCTATAAGGAGGAGTATATTTTTCTCATTTGCTGGTTTTATATTTGGAAGCATAGCTTTGAATAAAGGAAAATAACAGTGAGTGAGTTACTTTTAACTAGAGGCATTAGTTACCTGTTGTCTAGGAAAAGGAGAGGGTTAGAAACCAGTTGCTGAACCATCAATTTGGATCTCAGCATGATCCTTCCTACAGGTAGCAGTTTTGAGTCCAAATCTAGAAGACTTGCCCAGAGCAGAATTCTGCAGTGGAGCCCTCCTTTGTAGCTTCCCTCTGTTCCTACATTCAGATGGCTGAAAAATAAATACGCTTACACTGTTTTGGGGCATGGACATTTGGTGGATTTAGTGGACTGACACACGACTTTAGGACAGAATGAGCTGAAAAAAAAGAAGAGATAATAGTAAGACTTTTGAGACAAGAAAGAGATTTGAAGAGTGATTTGATAGGATTAATATCCAAAAGTGGAAGTGCAAGAAACAGGTATAATTATAATACAGTATTTAGGGTAGTAGAGTTAACCAAGGAAAAAAGTAATATAACCAAATTCAAGAAGGAACAGAAATCAAAAGCAATTTGTTTGGGAGGTAATTTATATAGACATATAGTTATTTATTTATAATTACTACAGTAAAATAACAATACATTTTATCATTACTAGTAACTGCACACTCAACTATTGATATACGTATAAACATTTGATATAGATTAAAATAAGGTAACCTTCACACAATTATGATATATGCAATTTTGATATCACTATTTCTATAACATACACGTGCGACAGTATGTTTTCAAGGTAGTTTATATAGTGTTGTGCATATGTAAATATATATTTGTATATATACCTAAAATACTTAGGTTTCCAATAAGGTCATTAATTTGGAAACAAATAATAGTCCTTCCATGTGAATCTAACTTGGTGGGCTGTAACTTAGAGGGGTGTCACTTGAATGTGGACAGGTGGGTCTTGTGAAGTTCTAGGTTTCTAACCATTAACTATATGGGGTTTATAACAAAACACAATATTTCACATGAGCCCTATGTTAGCAACTCTATAGAAGTGAGGATGAATAAAATACTTATATTTTATCATAAAATAGGAGAAATTTTCACTCAGTATATTTGAAATTCTTTTTGCCATTTCTTCTGTCAACAACTTATTCATTTTTATGAACAGTCCATAATTATATAATAACAAAAATTAATTTATAGTACAGAATTAACATTGGGTTTTGAATCATTTTAATAATACTGCTATGTATAGCCAAGAGAGTCTATCCTTTGTTTCTCTTCAGTGAAGCCTGGAGGAGAATGGTCTTGGATAAAGACAGAAAGTAGATTGGCTATATCACATTGAAGAAGTACAATTAACTGTTTTGTTTTCACAGATATTTTATGATTTTGTAATAGTCTAGCAATAAAGAAGAGTTTAATTTCTTCACCTTCTCCCCAATAATGAGGGAGTGGAGTCAACCTTCACAGTTTTAGCCAATGTAATTGTCTCTGTTGAGTGCTAGGTGTTTTGCAATCCTGAATAGCCCTTGAAGTCCCTTCAGTGACCAAGTTTTCTTACTTGGAAGCCATGTGCTCCTTCTGGGTCTTTCTTAAGAGACTCGTTAGGCAGTACAAATTCAGATATTTAATCTAGGATTAATTATGCTCTTCTACTGAGGAAGAAAGCTACTTACTAGTAGTTGCTCTGGACAATATAAGGTGTTCAGGACAAATTCCCTGACAGTTTCTGTAATTTTCCTTCATGTAATTTTCTCCTATCAGATATTCTGTTATAAAAACTCTAGCCTGAGCACTTCTTCATGTGTCTATAGGCCATTTTTGTTTCTTCTTCAGAGAAGACTCTCTTTAAGTCTTTGGCCCATTTTTTAATGGAATGATTGTTACTTTGGAGATGAGTTTTGGAGTGATTCAATTTTTTGAGCTGTTGGTATATTTTAGATATGAGGCCTTTGTCCATTGTTTGGTTGGTGAAGATCTTCTCCCACTCTGTAGGCTTCCTAATTAATTTACTAGCTATGTCCTTTGCCATACAAAAGCTATACAGTTTAGGGCCGGGACTTTGGCCTAGTGGTTAAAGTGCTTGCCTAGCATGCACAAAGACCCGGGTTCGATTCCTTGGTACCACATACATAGAAAAAACCCGGAAGTGGTGCTGAGGCTAAGTGGTAGAGCTCTAGCCTTCAGAAAGTCCAAGGACAGTGCTCAGGCCCTGAGCTCAAGCCCAGGACTGGCAAAAAAAAAAAGCTATACAGTTTAATGCAGTCCCACTTATCCAGCCTTTCTCTGATTTGTTGTGATTCTTGGTCCTTATTAAGAAAGTTCCGTCCTGTGCCAAGGAGGCCTAGTATATCTCCTATTCCTTCTTGGAAAGTTTTCAGTGTGTCAGCTTTTACCTCCAGGTCTTTGATCCATTTGGAGTTAATTCTAGTGCAGGGTGACAAAGAAGGATCCAACTTTAGTTTTCTGCAGGTGCTTAACCAGTTCTGCCAGCACCACTTGTTGAAGAGGCTGTCTTTCTTCCATTCTATTTTTTTGGCTCCCTTGTCAAGATTAGGTGGCTATAGGTCTGTGGTTTAATATCTGGGACCTCAGTTCTATTCCATTGGTCTTCAGGCGCGTTCTTGTGCCAGTACCAAGCTGTTTTGATAATTATAGCTCTGAAATAGAGTCTAAAGTTTGGAATTGAAATTCCTCCTGCGCTGTTCTTTCTGCTAAGAAGTGTTTTTGCTATACGAGGTCTTTTATTATTCCATATGAAATTTTGGATTGCCTCTTCTATTTCTTTAAAGAATGACATTGGGATAGTGATGGGTATTGCATTGAATTTGTAGATAGCCCTTGGCAAGATTGTCATTGTAACAATGTTGATTCTTCCAATCCAGGAGCATGGGAGGTTTTTGCATTTCCTTAGTTCTGCTTTAATTTCCTTTTTTAGGGTTTTAAAGTTTTCATCAAAAAGGTCCTTTATATCCTTAGTTAAGCTAATTCCTAGGTACTTTATTTTCTTTGAGGCTATTGCAAAAGGAGTTGCTTTCCTGATTATTGCCTCGTTCCTCTCACTGTTGACATAGAGGAAGGCAGTTGATTTTTGAGGGTTAATTTTATAGCCTGCTACCCTTCCAAAGTTTTGAATGAGCTCAAGGAGCTTGGTAGTGGAGTCTATAAGATTCTTTAAATACAGGACCATGTCAGCTGCAAAGAGGGAAAGTTTTACTTCCTCTTTCCCTACTTGGATCCCCTTTATGCTTGCTTCTTGCCTATTGCACTGGCTAGGAATTCTAATACTATGTTAAAGAGGAGTGGAGAGAGTGGGCATCCTTGTCTTGTCCCTGATTTTAGAGGGAATGGTTTTAGCTTTTGACCATTAAGTATAATACAGGCTGTGGGTTTGTCATACACAGCCTTTATTATATTGAGGAATGTTCCATGGATTCCTAGTTTCTTCAGAGCTTTTAACATAAAGGGGTGTTGGATCTTGTCAAATGCCTTTTCTGCATCTGAGACAATCATGTGATTTTTGTCCTTGCTCCTGTTGATGTGTTGAATTATATTAAGTGATTTGCGTATGTTGAATCAGCTTTGCCTCCCTGTGATGAATCCTGTTTAATCATAGTGTATAATTTTTTTGATAAGTTGTTGTAGACGGTTGGCCAGTATTTTGTTGAGAAGTTTTGCATCGATGTTCAACATCTCTGGTCATAAAAGAAATGCAAATCAAAACAACTCTAAGAGTCCACCTCACTCCAGTTAGAATGGCCAGGATCAGGAAAACAAATAAGAACAGATGCTGGAGGGGATGTGGCCAGGAGGGATCACTACTACACTGTTGGTGGGAGTGCAAACTCATTCAACCACTATGGAAAGCAGTATGGCAGTGCCTCAAAAGGCTGAACATAGAACTCCCCTATGACCCAGCAATTCCACTACTTGGCATTTACCCAATCATCCAGAAACGAGGTCATACTAAATCCACTAGCACAACAATGTTCATTGCAGCACTATTCACCATAGCAAAAATATGGAACCAACCTTGATGTCCCTCAGTTGATGAATGGATCAACAAGTTGTGGTATTTGTACACAATGGAATTCTATGCTGCTGTCAGAAAGAATGACATCGCCCCATTTGTTAGGAAATGGAAAGACTTAGAAAAAATCATATTAAATGAAGTAAGCCAGACTCAAAGGAACTTAGGCTCAATGGTTTCCCTCATTTGTCATAATCAGTAGAAACCTTGGGCTCTACTAGCAGAGATCTGCAATAGAACAAAATCTTGATACATAAGGCCATATATTATGAAGCTAATTGAAAAGACCTCCAGGATATTGAAACAGAAGCCACATAATGAATGATCGTTGTCCTTAATGTACTATGTTATCTCTCATCTCTTTTGCTGTCCCTTGGTTATCTCATATTGTTACAGTATATCACTTTGTTATCTGATAAATTGGATTTATTTGTATTTGGTTATTTGAAATTGGATAGGGAAAGGGGGAAAACCGAGGAGGGGGGGTTGAAGGGGAGGGTAATGTGGACCAAGACATGTGAAAGAGTATCAATGAATTAATGCACCTTCTATCTGGCAAATATCATGTAACCGTTTTATTAATTACAATAAAAATATATAAAAAAACAACTCTAGCCTGTGTGGGCTTCCCAGACTCACAATTCATTCTTTTTTTTTTTTTGCCTGTCCTGGGACTTGAACTCGGGGCCTGAGCTCTGTCATTTAGCTTTCTAAAGGCTAGTGCTCTACCACTTGAGCCAAGACCCACTTCTGGCTTTTTCTGTGTATGTGGTACCAAGGAATAGAAACCATAGCTTTATGCATGCTAGGCAAGCAGTCTACTAGTAGGCCACAGTCCCATCCCATAATTCATTCTTTTAGTTAAAAATAAATTTATTTAGGGGACTTGGCTACAGCTCAGAATTAGAATGCTTGTTAGGCATAATAAAGGCCTTGGTTCCAATTTAACCAACATCAAAAGCATTATATGAGGAAAGTTGTACTGCTTTAATTTATGTATAGATTATATATTTAAATCAGGGTATATAATTATTTACTCAAATATCTCTCATTTATTTGTAATAAAAATATTCAAACACCTTTCTTCTAACTTTTTGAAATACGCATGAAATGGTTGTCATTGATACTGTATTGCATACTAGGAAACTTGAATATCTTCTTCATTTCTAACTGATGTTTAGTATCCATTAATCATCTCCCAACCTTTCCTCAGCCCACTCCCCTCAGTCTTTTTAACAACACTTCTACCTTCATCTAGGGGATAAATGTATTCAAATTTTATAAATGAGGGAGGTTATGTGACACTTGTTTTATGTGCTTGATCTTTTATTTCACTTAACAATCACTTCTTGAATAAAATGTTTTTTGTTTATTCTTTCAATATCTGATAAATATTTATTTTCATTTCATGGCTTGTCCCAATAATGTTGCAGTAATAGAGAAGTTCAGATGTCTCTTGCACAAAGTGAGTTAATTTTCTTTGGAAATAGAACAAAGCACTGTAATTGTTTATTTTATAGTAAATCCTTGAACTCAGAGCCTCATACTCATTAGGCTTGCATGCTCATGACTAGTTCTTTATCACTTCATCTATACTTCCAGATAAAGTATATTTTTGTTGAATTAGAGATGGAGTCCTGTAAACAACTTTGCTTGAGTTGGACTAGAATAATGATTCTTAACGTCTTAGTTTCTGGACTGAATAGGATTATAGGCATGAGGCCTGATACTCCATTATAAGTTAATTTTTCAAAAACCCTCATTTTATTTTCCATACTGATTGCATAGTTATATGCCAAATTGAAACTTTAACTCAGAATTAAATAGCTTCTGACTTGATTCTTGTCCTTTAAGCTATTATCTGGAATCCCTCTTAGAAGAGTAAACCTAGGCAATAATAATACTCAGAATCCAAAACACTATTGCCTGGAAGCATTTTATTTTCAGTAGAATCAATCTGTCTGAAAAATCTGGTTGTGGTAACTAGTATCTTGTTCCAAAGCAGAAATCTTTTGAATCACAAAATTATCACTTTTAATGAAGACAATATATCAATTTGGCATATTTAAAAAATAAATCTACTGGCTACTGAAAGTATGTAACTGTAACCCCTTTGCAAATCAATTGATGATAAAATTACATTTAAAAATCAAACAGCATAAATAAATAAATATGGGGAAAATATTTTCTAGTCTTGAGCTCTGCCAGAAACCCACAAAAAAGCCTGTAATTATGAAAATGAGGTTCTGGAATGACACAAATTTAGCCAGTCAGCTTTTTCACCTTGATAGGGACCAAAACTCCAAAGCATTTTAGAAGCAACCTTTTCTATATTTGCCCACCATAATTTATGACTTTTAGTGATAGTTCAACAAAAATTACAGAAAGTTGATGTGCTTTTTTAAAAAAAAATATCACCATTTTGGAACTAAATACACTGAGTTTCTGTTGAATATTCCTATTCAGTGGGGTCAACATGTCCAACATATTCTGTTCATCAATACTGTCTTTCATTCCACGCCAAGTAAAGCGACTCTTCTACATAGCATTTATAAAAATTCTACTCCTTTATTGACTCTGGTGAGGATGCCAGAAGCAGAAGCCACTGAGTATAAATTATCCAACCAGAAGAAACTTTCTACAAGAAAGTCTGTGTATTTTCCAACTCATAATATAGATAATATTTTAAACATATTTGTTAAATATTTATAATTTACATTTATGCATTTAAATATTATAAATATAAATAAAATATTTACACCATAAATTATATTATTCAATATTCATAGTGGATCTAACATGACACAATTCATCAATTGGGCACAAAGATTTTATTTATTTATGCTTATAATACAAAACTCCAAGAACATCAAAATGAAAAAAATGGGAAGTATTTTTCAATATAATCTGACTGTTCTTGCACCTGTAATGTAAGAGATGACTTAGTTATTTTAAATACATTGATGTTAGGGTTAAGTAAAATTATTGTTCTATGTATACCAAATGAGAATCTATTTCTGTTCCAGTTATTTAAGTCTAGTGCTGTTTACAAGCACTGGTTCAGCATTCTTAATACAATTCACTATGTTCTTTTAAAAACCAAGGTCATGGAGAGGAAAAATGTAATTTAGCTTGGTGAATTGGGACTTTGAATTCATTCCCTTAAAGGGTCCATTCATGGACAATATATTTTTAAAATAATTGCTGGTGCTAAACCTTTCTATTTACAACTTGTACTTAAAGTGAAATAAGTGGTTACCAACAAGTTTCATGTAGTTTGTATCCTCAGAAACCTTATGAATTAAATTGCCGGTAGCAGTGTAAATTTGACCCACCACTATAGGAACAAGCATTGGCAGGATTTTCCAAAGTTGAATATATACATCCTTATGACTAAATTTTCCTCCTAGGTATACCCAGGAGAAATTCAATGCACTTAAGCATCAAGAAACATTTACAAGCATGTTCTCTGATGCTTTTATTTCCAACAATACAAATGTTATTAACAATAGAAAGGAAGAATTCCTGTAGTGCATTTTAGAGTGACACATTCTACAGCAAGAAAATAAACTTGTTGTAACCACCTTCCAGGAAAGTGTGGGGTAAGCCACTAATGAAAATACATACTAAATAATTGATGGATAGCTACAACATAGGCAAAGATAAAAGATACTGCTTGTATATATATAATATATATGCAAGAAAAAGTTAAAAAATTATGTCTTTCATCTGAACATAAAGACATCCACAGTGAGATTAAAGGCAGATATTCTTAGGACAGGATCACAAATGCTCAGTAGTAATGTACATTTGGTCATATAAATGATGGTTTTGAAATGAACTACAAGAAATGGAAACAAAAAGTTTTTGGTATTTTTTTGTCACTAATTTTGTTTTCTGTACCTTTTGCTTTATATTTATGATTATCTGTCTGGGGAGAGAGAGAGAGAGAGAGAGAGAGAGAGAGAGAGAGAGAGAGAGAGAGAGAGAGAGAGAGAGAGAGAGAGAGAGAGAGAGAGAGAGAGAGAGAGAGAGAGAGAGCATAGAAACAGTGGGACAAAAGGTGAACAAATACAACAGTGGTACTAAACTATTCAGCTTGTGGGGGAGGGGATCTAGGGGCAAAAACTGGGAGAAAGCAATATAAAGTGTGGCATTGCCCAAAAAGAAATGTTCTCATTACCCAACATGTAACTTCAACCCCTTGGCATATCACCTTTACAATAACAATAAAAAATAAAGATAAAGGCTTATTTTTAAAAAATGTAAGAGCCAAAGAAAGCCCATGTACACAAAGGAAAATTCTACATGAACAAGCAATTGTGAATTGGAGAAGTAAAATTAAATCACAGCCTGTTATATCCAAACCGATTAGGATTTTGAGAAATTTATTAAGAGGGGAATAAAGTAGGATTAAAAAGTAAGGGTAGTGTCGTCCTCCATACAGAAAACTGAACTTCCAAGAAAAGATTTTTTTAGAGTGGCTTACTCTACTGCAAGGAAATGAACTTACTGTAACTAACATCCAGAAAATTAAGAGGAAAACCACTAATGAAAACTGAGTAATTGATTTATAGCTACAAAGTAACAACATAGGCAAAGATAAAAGATACTGCTTGTATATATATCTTTAAATGGTGAAAATGATTGCTAATGAATTCTGTTGATTATGAATCATCTTGGCCCTCAAGACAAATTGCCAGTCAGTTTACTGTAGTTGCAAATCAGAGAAAATTCATATGCCAGTCTCTATTCTATTATTATAAAATCTATCTAATAGTGCCTAGTTGAAACTATGCACGTATACATACATGACTGAAAAGAATAACTTGTTCAGAATCTGTAACATGAAAGATGTATTCATTTCTATCTGTCAGGTGTTACTGGGAGGTGGCTTTTGGCCATGGCCATAACTTAGAGCAAACTCTAAAGATTATGAGTTGCTTTACCGAATACAAGCAATGGATTTTTGTTTAAGCAAGAGCCTAGTGGGGAAAACATTTGTCAATAATGATTTTCTACTATAATTAGTTTTTCTTAGGGTCTGCTGACTATCCAAAATTTGAAACATAACTATATGCTGAATATTAAAATGCTTTAGAAAGAAAAACAAAGAAAATAAGGGGCATTTTTGTGTTCTGGTGCACTAGTAAAAGTTATGAAGAAAGTATATATGTTCATGTTAAATTGTATGTAATATAAAGAATAACTTGAAAGTAATAATATTAAGTAGACAGTATGGATTATATATACATATACACATAAACATATACACATTTAATAAGCTCTAGATATTAATAATTTCCTATGGATTCCAAACTATAGAAAATGTTCAGAAAAGCAAGACTATAAGAGTCACTATGAACCCTAAGTCATACAAATTCAACATATTCACCTTATGATTTTTTTTAATAATAAACTCTAAATATTAATACTTTCCTATGGATTCCAAACTATAGGAAATGTTCAGAAAAGCAAGACTATAAGAATCACTATGAACCCCAAGTCATACAAATTCAACATATTCACCTTATGATTTTTTAAAATTGTTTTTCCAAAATGTTAATAATAAAAATCCTTCTACAATGTGTGAATGACTTTTCAAAAACCAAAAACTTATTTAACATCTTGCCTTGTTGAACACTTCTTTTTACATTCCCCATTTTTAACTCAGCAGTATCCAAAGACTAAAACTTGAAGAATCTAACTCATTTATAAGGCCATAAAAATGTGATCCCTGTCTCCTTAGTAACCACAATGCCTGATACCTCCCACACACACATCCACACCGCTTCTGTGTGTGTTCCAGAGACTTGGTGTTTCGTTCTGTGAACACACTGTGTATTTTCATGTACCTTATCAATTTACCACATTAAAAAATCTCTTGCTCGTTCTCCTCAGCCAGATTTATTAGCTCCCTTGGGTAATCTTTCTTGTCTCCTCTAGGCAAAGCTACCATTTCCTCTCTAATCATGGTACATTTTGTACATAATGATAAAAGACATGTGTTTCATTACCTTGTATTATAATTACCTTTCTCCTGTGTAAAGAATAAAAGATGAAATCTCTGAGACCTGAAACTATCCCTATTCACCGGAGTTTGGATATGTATTTTACTGTGTGATTCACTAAAGATGCATATTAGGAATTTCATAAATGAGTAACTGAGTAAATTGGTGAATGGATAAGTAAAGGCAAACTGACTCACAACTGTGCTTCTGATAGAGAAGTCTCAAATCATCTAGTAACTTGTAAATTTTTTTCTAATTCACTGAAGGAAAAAGTCTAAGCAAGTATTAAAGGTGACTATAAATTAGAGATTGCAAATGAACTAATTCTTGTGAACTTAACAGAACAGAATGATTATAAAGCATTAGACTATATAAAATATATGATTGATAATATACTGTAATAACCCTTAGAAGAAAGAGCCTGATATGCATAGAACAAAGAACTATGGAAAATGACATCATTTTAGATATTCAGATTCCTCATATGAATAATGAAGCATATCTTAATTTAGAAAAAACAATTTTATCATATTATTTATTAATCTATGTAACTCCAAAACATTTTCTATTAGTCTGCTAGGCCCTTCTAAATCTCTAAATTCCTAATTGCTTTGGAGTTTCTTTGAGAAAGTACATTTTCTTGGTACAGCGCCTCTCGCTTCGCACTGTGATTATTTATTCCTTTCTCTGTTTCCTCCACTGTAAGATTCTTGACAAAATTAAGGAACCATGGCTTCCTAACATTTGCATTCTTAGCATTGGACATAGAACCAAAGGTGAATTGATCAGTGGATGGATGGAGGTATGGAAGACAGATGAGTGGATATTATAATCATAAGTTTTGTTTAGCATTTTCTATCCTACCATTCATAAGTACCTGAATTCCTTTTAAAATAGTGTCACTAAGCTGGGAATTTGGCCTATTCATAGAGTGCTTGCCTAGCATGCACAAAGACCCAGGTTCAATTCCTCTGTACCACATACATAGAAAAAAGCTGCAAGTGGTTTTGTGGCTCTAGCCTTGAGAAAGCCACAGGACAGTGCTCAGGCCCTGAGTTCAAGCCAGGACTGGCAAAAAGAAAAACAAACAACAACAACAACAAAAAACCTATCACTGCTATCATGTCGCACAACCATTTAAATCAGTGTTTCTTCATGTAGAACATTTATTAATATATTTTAAAGCTTCAACTTATAAAGCAAATATTGGTTAGGGAATAGTCTAATTGTAGGCCATGCTTGGTATGCATGAGGCTCTAGATCCAGGTTTCAACAGGACAACAAATGACAAAACAAACAAACAAACATTGTTCCATCGCGATTCTTTTCCTTAATGAAATCACTTTAAGACAGACAGGGCTACATGATAGCATCAGAGGACTTGTGGATACAGTATGTATTTGGGAGTTACCTGGGTCACAATATTCTTGGTTCTTTCATACCAATCAACAAATACTTATTGATAAAGGTCAGTGTGGTAAAACATGTTGAGATACTTTTTCCTTTGGTGAAAATTTTCATCAGAAGAGACAATTGTCCTTTATGGCTTTCATTCTGTTTTCATTGTAGCATGTATATATGAATAATTTTCAGGTTTTTGAATATTCAGATTACAGGGATATGACATGCTTCATATTACCTCTCCTTTAGTGCTGCTTCTGTCATGCTTTGGCTCTATGGATCCATTGGAATAATTACATTGTCTTACTTGCCAAATACCAGATTGTAGGCAAATAAAGCCCTATTGGACATGTTTCAAAGAATTTGGATGGATACTGCTTTCATTGTAGTGTAAAAGATGTTTTCACCTAAATTGAGATCAAAAAGTAAGTAATAAAATGCTAGTATAGATAGTGCAGGACCTTTGAATTATTGGTAAAAGCCTGTTGGACCTGGCACATATACTCACTAATGTTTTTGGTAAATGAAAGCTACCAATAAACCATTATAAAATGTTTATGTGGGTTATGTTCTCATTGAAGAGATTTCTGATTTTATTTGCTACCTTAAAATGAACTACTAGTAAGCCAGACCAAAAGAGAGTTCAAGCCTACATGATTAAAAATGTATGGAACTGGTCACAGGAATGACTGGCAAATCCTTTAGGTAATTCTGTATAGGGCACAGTTAAATTCAGTATCTGAGTAGAGGAGCAGAATTCCTAGAAATTCATCATGAAGTCATCAGACTTGAAAGAAGAACTGAAAAAAATGTAGTTTTTAGATAAGAAAAAAATATGAAAGATCAAAATTTAAAAGGCATTCGCTCATAGGAGGACTGTAGAATATTTAACAGTTCACGGAGAGCTCAGGGAAGTTGGGTTTTTAAGGATCAAAAATTAGGCTCTTGAAATAAACTCTCCTTGGCTAATTAGCAGTCAATAACAATATTGAAAGAAAAAAAAGCAGCCCAAGGCTAAGGGATGGGTAATGCAAAAACATGTCTTTGAAAAGGGAAATTAAAAGCTACTACTATGGTATCTTCTTTAATAATTTAGGAGGCTTGGTCCAGGAACAAATATATCTTCTTGATAATTGTGGTCCTGGTATCTGCTTGGGGATTAAAATAAAACAGAAATAGGCTCATAAAGAAAACACTATCAACTATATCTGTTCACAATAGGATTGAATGTTTCTATCACATACATAAACAGTGGTTAAAATGTTGCATTTCTAAATTGTGTTTGTAAACTCCTTGAGTTCTGTCATCCACTGAAAGTGTTTAAAATGATCCATGAATAAATTTGGGCAACCATGGCCCAAGAATACAAACTACTGATCTCTATTCCGCAGAGAGCAAATGGAGTAATTTTGGATGAATTAGTTAATAAGATTTTTCATCTCCAACAGGCTAGAGTTTAAAGGGGTGAGATCAAAGGGAGGATAGGTGAATGGGGAGAGGAAACTTGTCCAGTATACTTATAATATCTACTGTACATATATGGAAATAGAGCTAGATAAGTTGAGGGGATAGAAAGGTTTGGAAAGGATGGCAGAGAATGATAGGAGATTGATCTAGACTATTTCTACTCATAAACTGACATGTGGATTGAAATCCCTTTAGACAATAAAAATATAGAATTTTAGCTGGTAAAATAAACCAAATAAATGAAGAATGAAACTATTGTGCATTTAAACTTAATTTTCTGAGATGAAACATCATTTCTGTGACAAGAAAGTCTGCCTCGACAATCTATTGTTTTTAAAAGCACTAATAAGAAACCACCAAATGGAATTTTAATTGTCAAAACCTTTTGGACAACCTTCTACTCTAGAGTTAGTTTCTTAGGTTTGGAGGTCCAATTTGCAAAATAGAGGGTCTGTCAAATTTACTCAATAAATTTCAGGGTGCTGATGTATATAATGTAGACTTCCTATCAGGTGAATATTTATGTTGCTCTTCTAGAATATTTATGTGATTTGTCAACTGCAAGAGGATGTTTCTAATAGTATACCTCTACAATGTGAATATGTAAACCTTACTTTCATTAGGAAAAAGAAATTGTGTTTCAGACGGTAGATTACCAGCTATTATAAACTTGCAGATAATCAGTAAAATACAACATAATGATAAAGATAGTTTCTTAAATTATTCAGGTAAAACAGATGCATGTGTTTAATTAGTTGCAACAGAGGCAAGAGCCTATGAGTCCATCTAGATAATTTCTGGGTTTTCATTCCAAATAAACAGAATTGCTTTGGCATAGCTTTCTTTTTCCTTCTTTCTTCATGTTTTTAATGGAAAAAGAGCAGTCAGACCACAAAGAGTCTGTTATTAAATGTAATTTGGAATCTTGTATGGAGTGGTGAGTATTCTTCAGTCGTACTGCATTGTGTTAGTCAGATTTTACATCAGAATTTAACAATCTACCTTCATTATACTTGTAGGTTCATTGTAGATAAAGATTTGTTATGAGATAGGCATTAAGTCTAACACTTCAAAAAATAAAAGATGTTTGCAGGGAAGTGGATGAATGTAGAGCGAATCATGTTGAATGAGACAAGTACCCAACGCTATGGATGTGGTATTAGAAATATAAACACAACTACATAGACATAAAAACCTATGACTCTATAGATATAATGTTTTATTTCATAAATTAATATGTATCTATGATATACAAACCCTTAGCCTAATTTTGATGATGTTCTAAAAACTAAGTACCAGTGATTGTATATAGAGATTCCCTTCTTGAACACTTGTTAAACATGTCATTTAAAATATGGTATAAAAATCAATGTTAATAAATTCTTTAATAAAAGATATTTTTGTATATATAAATTATGAATAAAATATGTGATTATTCTTCTTTTACCTAAGGAATACCGTTTCAAAGTTTTTAGATTAAAAAATCTGCTGTGCATCTGATATGTTTCTCTATATCTAAAATAGATGTGTGCTTTTTTTCTGAAAACGATGATGACATGAACTGTGACAAGAAGAAATGGATGTGATATATTACAAGGTTGTTTAATTTTCATTTTACCACATTATATTCTGTGAACATGTATATCTAGCCTTTAATTAAACATGATTTATACAAATTGAGGCCAGTTTCCATTTAAATTGCTTGCAGTGTTAATCACAAGCAAATAGCCTTAACCACTAAAAGATCTGCATTATACTAATACAGAAGAGCTTTTGTGTGATTTGCAACTGTTCTCAGAACCTGCACATTATTTGATAAGAAATTTTTCTAATGACTAATATAATTCAACTAAAATAACAATTTCACTTTTTCAAGTTGAGATTTAGGTAGACTCAGTATCAAGAAAAACATTGAAGAGCATAACATTGAAACAATGTCTGAAGAACCTCCCCATTAGTGAATACCATTTCTCTCCCACACATCTCATGCTAACCTCTAGGGAAAGATATGACTTTTTTAGACTATTGTCCATAGTTATAATTTATTAGCCTGATGAATTAAATTTCATATCCACATATTATAAAGATTTATTTATTGCTAAAACATGAAAGATTCATGGACGCAAAGAATGACACTTCTTGCCTACCATTCATTAACAGCATATATACCTTTTGGTTGTCCTTTCACACTACTGACTATGAAATTTTTCTTCCCTTAAAATTTCAAAGTAGTAAAAGCCGAATTTGAGTTTGTGAGGCAGTGCAATTTTAAAATGAAAGACAAAATGCCCAGTACTTCCTGCCTGAGAATTAAATTATATGTATATCTCTTAATATCAAATCTTTTTCCTTCATCTACAAAATCTTGGTTTCTTTGCATCTCTCCAAAATGGAAAGAGAAAGGAGAAATTTACCCATGTTATTCCAAGTCTTCAGTATCAAAAGATAAAAGCCAGCTCTTTCGATGGACACTATGGGTTGATGATAATCTAGTCCCTTATTTGTGTCTTTAGATTTGAGATCCAGCACTCCTCTTCACATTATCTTCTCTAAAGAGAATCCTTGTGTCCTTAAATTTTCCATCCTGTATTCAAATATAGAAATATACTGTCTCCATTCTGCCTTAACCCTAAAGAAATTTTTCATTCAACCCCCAAAAGCAATAAAATGGTCTTCTTTAGAGAGACATGCTGAATTTAGTAGCCATGGTACAAGAAAGACAGGAGAGGAACATTGTGGTACATTTAAAATTATTTCACTGTATTAAATCGAAATGGCCACAAAATAAATAGCACAATGGTTTCTTAAAATTAAGACAAAGTAAAATTTTGGTAAGACCTAAAATAATTGAATATTTCATTGGATTTCTGTGAAAAAAAATATTTATACTTGCTGGGCGCCTGTGGCTCATACATAAAATCCTACCTAGTCAGGAGGCTAAGATCTGAGGATTACAATTCAAAGCAAGCCCAGGCAAAAAAGTGCATGAGACTCATCTCCAATTACCCACCAGAAAACTGGAAGTGGCGCTGTGGCTGAAGAAGTAGAGCACTAGCCTTGAGCTGAAGAACTTACAGACAATGCCCAGGCCCAGAGTTCAATGCCCATGACCGTCAAAAAAATTATTTACACTTTTGTTCCAGTCTATTCTCTCCACTTTCTTCTATTCCCCTTTCTCCTTCCTTCTCTTCTTTTCTTTTTCCTTCTTTTTCCTGGAAATTTTAATATCAAATACTTAGGAGTCTGTCATAGTTTAGAATGATTTACATATAGTTATTTTTTGTAATCATCAGATCCTGAGTTTAAAGCATTTCGAATAGTTAAATTGTTTCTGAATATAATCATGAATGGTTTTTACTCCCCAGTTGGAACAAATAAAGGCAAACAAAAAAGAAAAGGAATATCATTAGAGAAAACCATCAACTGCCTCACAA
Source organism: Megascapheus bottae (assembly GCF_031878675.1). NCBI lineage: Eukaryota > Metazoa > Chordata > Mammalia > Rodentia > Geomyidae > Megascapheus > Megascapheus bottae. The sequence goes on from NC_143512.1 coordinate 36,163,732, forward strand.
AATTTCTCTAGTCATTTCAAAGTGAATATTATATAATGGTTTCAGAAGGAGAAATGGTATACAAAAAAGAACATTGAAAGAAAGGACAAATAGAAGGTCACCGACTATTTAGTTTGTTGGTCTTAGCATAAATTTGATTTAGTGATGGTACTACTTTTTGCAACAGTCATAGCTAGGAATTCAGAAATGCTTTTGATGACAGTATATGAAAAACATGTTAAAACAGGAAATACTTTTTACTATACTTTTTTATTAAAGAATTTATTAACATTGATTTCTACATCACATTGCAAATGACATGTTTAATAAACAAGTATTCAAGAAGGGAAACTCTATATACAATCACTGGCACTTAGTTTTTAGAACATAATCAAAATTAGTCAGGGTTTGTGTATCATAGATACATATTAATCTATGTAATAAAATATGTCCATAGGTTTTTATGTCTATGTAGTTGTGTTTATATTTCCAATACCATGTCCATAGCATTGGGTACGCAAATGACAGATGCTGGCAGTGTTGTGGAGAAAAAGGAACCCTACTGCACTGCTGGTGGGATTGTAAACTAGTTCAGCCACTCTAGAAAGCAGTGTGGAGGTTTTTTAAAGAACTAAAAATTGACCTTTCCTACGATCCTGCCATACCACTTCTGGGCATCTACCCTAAACATTATAACCCAAGATATGATAAGTTCACTTGCTCAGCTATGTTTATATCTGAACAGGAAATACTTTTTAAAGGTAAGTATGCCACAATTTTTTCTTTTGTTAGACATTGATTAGGAAACAATGATAGGGTATCATTGACCTTGAAGTGGAATGTGATATTTTAAAGACCTAATGTAGTGCTGTGCATAGAAGAATGACATAAATGCCAGATTTTTTCACTTCTCTTTGCATTCAAAAGTCATACTCGTGTCCTATGTTATTCGATTGACAATGAAATCAGAATACTTTACTGTGTGGCCAGTATTTTACATCATTTTCTGTCATATTTGCATCATATACTATATTTGTAATATAAGTCTGTTTAACCATCATAACTTTAGAAACTGGAGAATGAGATTAGGAAGCGATCATCATTTACATTTATTATACTTTGCATGTAACAAGCGTTAGCTATTAAATCTAATTTGCTTCTCAACATATTCATCAAAGGCGACTATTTAGAAACTAAAACATCTCTGTCAGTAAGAATTTTAATGAATTGAGATGAAACAAGACAGTGTTAATTGTCAGTTGTTGCTGCAGGGTGGTTTCTAGATCATGTAAGTGAAACCAATTCATCTCCCTATCAGTGTTAATTTGTTTGATTTAATTCTAAGGAAACACTGAATATTTTCGCAAATTACTCACATTTATTTTACTAGCTTACAGAACCGGAGAATAGTTTGGATCTGTTGGTCTTCATATCACATGGATTTTTTATTCTATTGGAAATGAATTTACTTTGATTTGTAATAAACTTTTGGTTCTGAACATTCATATTATTGACACATGTGTACATACACATTCAAAGGAATATGATTACTCAGACTTTTTCATTTAAAATTTAATCTAAGGCTCTTCAGAGTTAGTAATTTTGTATTATTATTATCAGGGTGATGTATAGAGGGATAGTGAGTATATTACTTTATGAACATTGTTACCCCTTCTGATGTTTCCCCCTTGTTTCCTCCCTCCCCCCTCCCAAGTTGTAAAGTTCATTTCCAACATATTGCCTTGTGAATATCATATTGTTGTTCTTCCTTTGTCCTTTTTCTCATCATCTTATTTTTCCCCTTTTCTTCCCTGATTCAAATAAACAAATAAATGTATACATAACACACCAGGCACCAAAGTCAAATATGGCAACAACAGGATAAGCCAGAAGGGGGAATAAAAAGAAAAAGAAAAGAGGGCAATGAAGAATAAAGAAATAACTTCACCTAGTACATTAAAGACAACAACCATAAGGATAAACCTTTTGTCTCCATATACTGGAGTTCATTTTGCTTAGCCTCTTTCTATAAGGCTATGGCCATATGCACATAGCTTCTGAGCGTTTGTGCTCCTCTACTAGGAAAATCATAGACTCATACTAAATTATTGCAAATGAGGGAAAGCATGGAACATATGTTCCTTTGGGTATGGCTTACTTAATTTAATATGATTTTTTCCAAGTCTTTTCATTTTCCTATGAATGGGACAATGCCATTCTTTCTGCTGGAAAATACTTAAATATATTTAACCAGTAATTCCCTCTTCCTCTGATCTGTTTTACTCAGACATAAATGAATGTGAAGCAGAGCCTTGCAAAAATGGTGGAATATGTACAGACCTTGTTGCCAACTATTCCTGTGAGTGTCCTGGAGAATTTATGGGAAGAAACTGCCAATATAGTAAGTATATATATATACATAATTTTGTTTAATTGCTTCATTTATTATGGTTTCTGGACCCAAATCAATACTCTTTACTTCCATAGTGCATAGTTGATTGAAATAGCCCATTGTTATTGTTAGTAGTGTACACGGATTCTCCAGGATGTGTCTTCGTGTAAGATATGCACAGGAATATAACTTGTTTTCTGAAAAAAATGTTAATAGTTCCTCAGTTGCCTGTCTTTATTTCCATGAATCCCAATTTAGTTTCAAATATGTTTATAACTTAGATTTACCCCACTAGAAAAGTGATTTCAATCAGAAGGCTATGAGACCAGAAAGCCTTCATCAAATATTGTAGGCTGAGATAATGAAGGATCCAGTTCACTTGCCAAACATCAGCCAGAATTTAGCACACAATTTATTAATCTTGTTATAAGCTTATAAGAGTGTAAGGAGGTTTGGAATGATTAATTGATATCAGGATACTCATTTACTTGAAGTGTTTACAAAGAATAAGTACTGCCACTCCCAAAGTATAGTCAATGGAATGGGGCTTAAGTTGGATGTAAGCAGATGAAAATGCTAATGATATCACTTTATAAATGTTGGGTTCTACTGAAATTTCATTAGCTACTGATTTTATATATATATATATATTTACATTTATTTAGAAGTATGGTTCATACCTTAATATATTTTGACCAGTATCAATTATTTTCATTGTTATTTTATTCACTTATTTATGTGAGATTTTTTTTTTTGCCAGTCTTGGGCTTCAGCTCAGGGTCTGAGCACTGTCCTTGGACTTTCTCAAAGCTAGAGCTCTACCACTTGAGCCACAGCACCACTTCCAGCTTTTTTTTTTCTATGTAGGTGGTACTGAGGAATTGAACCCTGGTCTTCATGCATGCTAGGCAAGCACTCTATCACTAGGCCAAACTCCCAGCCCCCTTATGTGAGATTTGATATACCTAGTTAGAGTCAAAGTTTTTTTTGATAAGTGAAAATCATTTCTTTAATCCTACAGTATGTATTACATATTACTATGGTTGTTCTAATTAAAATCCTGACTTGATGCTTTTAAATGATACAAGCTCAATTGTTCAGGCAGCGATTTTTTATTAAATATTTTATTAACATTGATTTTTACATCATATTTTAAATGTCATGTTTAACAAACAAGTATTCAAGAAGGGAGCCTCTATATGTAATCACTGGTACATAAATTTTAGAACATAATTAAAATTAGGCTGAGAGTTTGTATGTCATAGATACATATTAATCTATATAACTTAATATCTATAGAGTATATATCCCATCATAGATTTTTATGACTATGTAATTATGTTTGTATCTCCAAGACCATGTCCATAAACTTGGGTGCCTGAATATTGAGTCATTGCTCTTGTACTGTTTGGATCTAATATCCACATATCAAGGAGACCAAGCACCTTTTATTCCTTCAGTCTTGACTTATCTCATGCAACATGATATGCTCTAGTTTCATCCACTTTCCAGCGAATGCCATTATTTTATCTTGTCTGTTGTCTATGTAGAATTCCATTGTATATATGTATCACATTTTTTGTAACCATTCATCTGTAGTGGGGCAATTGGGTTGTTTCCATTATTTGGCTATTGTGAATAGTGCATGGCTGTGTAGGTGTCTTTATCATAACCTGGGTTATGATTCTTAGGGTAGATGACCAGGAGTGGGTATGGAAGAATCTTAGGGAAGGTCTATTTTTAGTTTTTTGAGAAATCTTCAAATAAACTTCCAGAGTGACTGTACATTCCCACCAGCAGTGCAGTAGGGTTCCTCTTTCCCCACATCCCCACCAGCATTTGTCATTGTCTGAGTTCAGAATATTGGCCATTCTAATTGTGGTAAGGTGGTATCTTAGGGTTGTTTTATTTACATTTCCTTATGACCATGGACAATGAACATTTTCTCATGATTTTTTTTGCCGTTTTAACCTCTGCTTTTAATAAGTCTCTCTTTAATTCCCTTGCCCATTTAGTGATTGGTTTGTGGGTTTGGGGGCATTAGTTTCTTGAGTTCACTGTAATGTTGGATATTAAGCAATTTTCTGATCTATTATTGGTAAATATATTTTCCCAGGTGGTTGGCTGTCTTTCTACTTTAGTAGCTATGCCTTTGTCTGTGCAGAAACTTTTATTTTTAGGTAATCCTATTTGTTGAGTCTTTCTCTAATCTGTTGTGACCCTGGGACTCTGTTCAAGAAGTTTTTGCCTGTGCCTATGAGTTCCAGTGTCTCTCTTACTTTATCATGTAGCAGTTTCAGGATATCAGGTCTGATTTTGAGGTCTTTGATCCATTTTGAATTAATGTTTGTGCATGACGACAGACTGGGATCAATTTTTAGTTTTCTGCATGTGGCTGCCCAGTTTTCCCAGCAACAATAAATGAAGAGGCTGTATTTAGTCCACTGTATATGTCTGGCTTCTTTGTCGAATATAAATTGACTATAGGTATGTGGTTTTATTTCTGGAACTTCTATTCTGTTCCATTGATCCTCTGGTCTATTTTTGTGCCAATACCATGCTGTTTTTGTTATTGTGGCCCTATAGTAGAGTTTGAATTTTGATATTGTAATGCCACCTGCATCGCTCTTTTTGCCTAGAATTGTTTTTGCTATTCTAGGTCTTTTGTTGTTCCAATGAACCTTTGGATTACACCTTTTATGTCAGTAAAGAATATTATAGCTTAAAATCTAGATGTCTAAGGTCATATAGGTTGAAGCTAAATGAAAGGATCTCCAGGATATGGAAAGAAGATTGTGTGATTGTTTTTCTGAATGTACTATGTTATTTCTCTTTTCTTTTGTTGGCCTTATGATTAATCTCATATTGTTACTGTATCTGACTTTGTTACCTGGTATATTGTATATAGGTTCATTTGTTTATTTGAAATAGGAAAGGGAAGGGGTTAAAACAAGATGATTGGGAGGGGGTGGAGGGAGAGAAATGGGGACAAACAACATGAGAAGGAGTATCAATGTGTGAAAAGTAATGCACCTACTACATGGCAAATGTAATTGTAAACCCTCTATACATTACAATTAAAAAAGAAAGAGAGAAAGTCCTTGGGCTTTTCATGGGGATTGCATTGAAATTGTATATTTGTTTTGGAAGTATGCCCATTTTCACTATATTGATTCTACCTACCCATAATCACTGGATGTCTTTCCATTTCCTGGTATCCTTTCTTTCTTTAAGCTTTTATAGTTTTCATTAAATAATATCCTTGACATATTTGGTTAAGTTAATTCCTAAATATTTTATTCTTTGGGGGGCTATTGCAAATGGGATCATTTTTCTTGATTTCTCCTTCTGTTATGTATTGTTGGCATACAGAAAAGATAGTGACTTGTGAAAGTTGATTTTGTATCCTGCTACTTTGCTGAAGTGATTTACGGTTCTAGGAGTTTGGGAGTGGAGTTTATTGAGATGTTCAGGTATAGGGTCATGTAGTCTGTGAATAGGGATAGTTTAATTTCTTCTTTCCCTACGTGGACCCCTTTAATGTCCTTCTCTTGTTTTATTGGTCTGCATCAGGGTCAAGCAGCCATTTTTGCAAATAGCTGGGAAGGGAAAAGATGAAACAGAAAGTTAGGGCATATTCTAATAAGATGTTTTTGTTTCACCATGTAAGATTAACAGAATATGATGATAAACCATAGTGTATATAAAGTACTTTCAAGATTGATTGATTTTTTTAAAAAAAATTATGATTGACTCCTTATTCCATTTTACAGAGAAAATTGGACTATGAGATGACTAAGCATTTCACAGAATTTCTAGTGGTTTGTAAACTCGATTTGGGGCTAAGTATTCAAGTCTTTAGAGCTGCAGAGCCTAAAGACCAGTTATGATGATCCTGTCCCTTTCAGGGTGAAAGAGACACTGTTCAGTTCACAAAGAGCTATGAAACACATCACCTTGGTGTGTAGCAGCAGAATAATAAAGAAGAGCACAAGCTTTGTTTTCATGTAGAATTGGGGACTAAACTACAAATTATATATTTATATATATATTTATACATATACATAGATATATACATTCTATCCTGTAGATATTAATTTCTTACTTTAACTTCAGCTTCCTCATCTGTAAAAACAATGAACAATGATTTTTTTTTTTGATCGTGGGACCTGAACTTCGGGCCCAGGCGCTTTCCCTGAGCTCTTCACCCTACCATTTGACCCACAGGGCCACTTTCGGTTTTCTGGTGATTAATTGGAGATGAGATTCTCAAGGCTTTAGTCCTGGGGCTGGATTTTTTATATTCTTTTTTTTATTATTGTAATTAATAGAAGGGTTACATTATATTCGCCAGATAGAAGGTGCATTTCTTCACAAACATTGATACCCCTTCTCATGTTTCTGTTCCTATTTCCCTCCCCCAATCCCTTCCCCTCATCTTATTTCCCCCTTCCTTATCTTATTTCAAGTAATCAGATAAACATATATACAATATACCAGATAATAAGGAAAGATACTGTAACAATATGTGATAACCAAGGGACAACATAAGAGATGAGAAATAACATAGTACATTATCATCCTCAGATCTCAGCCTCCAGAGTAGCTAGGATTACAGGCATGAGCCACAGGTGCCCAGCCATCAATTATGAATTTTTATTTGACTTATATTGATGGACAGATTTAAATTAGCATCATATATAAAATACAAAGTAAACTACCTAAAACAGTAGCTATTATAAATGAATAATTACAAAAGTAAACAAGAGAATTTTTAGTTATTTAAAAAGCCAGCACCAATATAACCCACCTTGCTTTACTATATGTTATTTGTAGTTTATTATTGTCACAAAATATCTTATATTTTAAAAAATTGTCTATATTTAATAACTGAGTATATAGGTTGAGAACAATGCATGTTGAAGTCAGCACTAATGCACTACAAAACATTTTATTCTAAATGCAAAAGATAAGGAGCTGCAGATAAATTAATATTATTTTCTTTTTTTTGATTTTTATTCAAGATTTTCTATTATTTTACTATTATATACAAAATTGTTATGGTTGTATAAGTCAGGTAATGATTACATTTTTTTAATAGTACCACTCCTTCCCTTGCTTTCTTCCAATTTGTACTCTTGTCCCCAACAGCAAGTTGTATAGTTCATTTTAGACAGTGTCTAGTAAATATCACTTACACATTTATCCACTCTTTGTCCCACCATTTCTGTGCTCTCTTCTTACCCTTCCCCAAATAGTAAACTTATAAACAAGAGAAAAGGTACAAAAAACAAAAACAGCAACAAAGGAGAGCAAATAAGAAAAGTAAAACCAACGAAACCTCTTTTTCCATTTCTGGAGTTCATTTTGATAACTAGCATTTTATATGATCATGTTTGCATAGCTATTGAACCTTTGTGATTCTCTCCTCCGAATATCCTCCTTTGGTCTCCCTGTGAGAATAACTAGAGTGTGCTATATTTCATGTCTAAGTCTTTTTTCACTTTCCGATGTCAGTCCAGGCATTTAGACCTGGGCGCTATCTCTAAGCTTTCGTGTTCAAGGCTAGTAACACTTGAGCCACAGCTCCACTTCCACCTTTTCTATAGTTAAAGTGGAGATAGAAATCTCACGAACTTTCTTCTGCAAGCAAGCTTTGAATCATGATACTCAGATCTCAGCCTTCTAAGTAGCTAGCATTACATCTGTAAGCCACAGGAGCCAAGCTAAAGTAATATTCTTAACCCAGCCAAAATTATTATAGGAGACAGGAGTTGCTGGGTTTTATTTTCCCACAGACAAATAATATCAGCATACTTCAGAACCACAAACATCTAATTTATATGTGCTTATATGATTGCAATTATTGTAAGCTGACAGTGTTATTTAATCAAGTAATTTAGTGACTGGGGAACAGACACCAAATGCGTAATGAATAATTGCAAAAATCTTCCTTCCAATGAAGATAAGCAAAGATTAAAGTTTCACAATGTGATGCGGGAGAAAATTTGTCAAGGAATATGTCAGACTTAGAATGAAAAGGACCTCAAGATCTCACTCATAATGGAAAACAAAAATGCTAGTTGTTGTGATGTAGAAAGTTAGAAGGGTAGAAAAATCATATTAAGTGAAGTAAGGCAGACTCAAAGGAACATAGGCTCAATGGTTTCCCTCATTTATCATAATCAGTAGAAACCTTAGGCTAGCCTACCAGAGATATACAATAGAGCAAAACCTAGATGCATAAGGCCATGTAGCATGACTTTAAATGAAAGGACCTTCAGAATATGTAAACAAAATCCATATAATGAGTGATTGCTGTCCTTAATGTACTATGTTATCTCTCATCTCTTTTGCTGTTCCTTGGTTATCTCATATTGTTACAGTATTTCACCTTGTTATCTGATACATTGTATATATGCATATTTGGTTATTTGAGATTGGATAGGGAAGGGGGGAAAACAAGATGAGTGGCAGGGGTGAGGGGAGGGAAATGGGGCCCAAGACATGAGAAAGGATATCAACATATGTGAAATAATACAACTTCTAGCTGGTGAATATAATGTAGTTCTATTAATTACAATAAAAATATATGAAAAATTGCATCTAGTTGCAAATAATTAAGGAAACATCTAGGAACCACTTTTTGATTGTCAAATTGGCCTCAATACCATAATGCACTAAACTAAACAGTACCACAGTACCTTGTCCAGAGTAATTCATTCAATCATTTTTAAATATATTTTATTGTAATTAATAGAAAGGTTACATTATATTCACCAGATAGAAGATGCATCACTTCACAATCATTGTTACCTTTTTTTCATGTTTTTGTCCCCATTTCCTTCCTCCATCCCGCCCCTCATCTTGTTTCCCCCTTCTCTATCCTATTTCAAATAAAAAATAAACATATATACAATATATCAGATAATAAGGTAAGATACTGTAACAAGAGCCATATAATGTGTGATTGTTGTTCTTAATATACTGTTATTTCTCATCTCTTTTGTCTTCCCTTGGTTAATTAATTCATTCTTTAACTAAAATTTTTGTCCCCAATATTTTCCACTACAAGGAATGATTAAGGTAGTTCAGCATAACTATTATTAAAGGACTCATACTTGCTGGGTGAGAGGAGAATGAGTTGAGGAAAGATACTCAATTAAGTATATAAAAATAAAAAATCAATTATTCTCTAGAAAAATAATTACTGTGCCGGGTGCAATGGCTCATTCCTGTAAGTCCTAGTCACTCAGGAGGCTGAGATATGTGGATCAAGGTTCATAGCCAGCCTGGGCACAAAAGGAGGATACTCTTTTTTTTAATTGTAATTAGTAAAAGGGTTACATGATATTTGCCAGATAGAAGGTGCATTAATTCACATACATTGATACCCTTTCACATGTCTTGGTACCCCTTTCCCTCCCCGCCCACACCCCCCACCCGTCTTGGTTTTCCCCCCTTCCCTATCAAATTTCAAATATCCAAATACAAATAAATTCAATATATCAGATAACAAAGTGAGATACTATACCAATATGAGATAACCAAGGGACAGCAAAGGAGATGAGAGACAACATACTACATTAAGGACAACAATCATTCATTATATGGCTTTTGTTTCAATATCCTGGAGGTCCTTTCAATTAGCTTCACATTATATGTCCTTATGTATCAAGATTTTGCTCTATTGCAAATCTCTGCTAGTAGAGCCCAAGGTTTCTACTGGTTATGACGAATGAGGGAAACCATTGAGCCTAAGTTCCTTTGAGTCTGGCTTACTTCACTTAATATGATTTTTTCTAAGTCTTTCCATTTCCTAACAAATGGGGCGATGTCATTCTTTCTGACAGCAGCATAGAATTCCATTGTGTACAAATACCACAACTTGTTGATCCACTCATCAACTGAGGGACATCTAGGTTGGTTCCATATCTTTGCTAGGGTGAATAATGCTGCAATGAACATCATTGTGCTAGTGGGTTTAGTATGTCCTTGTTTCTGGTGGTTGGGTAAATGCCAAGTAGTGGAATTGCTGGGTCATAGGGGAGTTCTATGTTTAGCCTTTTGAGGCACTGCCACACTGCTTTCCATAGTGGTTGAATGAGTTTGCACTCCCACCAACAGTGTAGTAGTGATCCCAAAAGGAGGATACTCTTATCTCCAATTAACATCTAGTAAAGAGGAAGTGGGGCTTGGCTCAAGGGTAGGGCACTGTCCTTGAGCTCTTCAGCTCAGTGCCCAGGGCCAGTTCAAGCCACATGACCTACCAAAATAAAATAATAATAATTACTAATAAAGGAAGTCATCCAAGGACTTGAAAGTTGGGATATGGTTAAATTTTCATTTGCAGAGTAGACATTATACTCTGTGCATGTTAACATGCTAATTTTGCATGCTCTGGTAAAGTTTGAGGCCAGACAAGTTGTTTTATAATGAAAAAAATTACAGAACAAATAGTGATTTCCATTTGTATCACAAGCAGGAACATCAGAGATAAACTCTTTCTCAAACATAGAGAAGACAGAGATGGTTCCTCATCTTTCCCTGAATATGCACAATTGCTCAAGTGATTGTATGGTTTCCTAAGCTTTCAACAGTTTCAAATGGTTGCAGTAAAATTTTACTGGCAACCTGGAGCTAAATTTGGCAGTAATTACCACAACTGGCATGGTCCCTACCAGCAGTTTTCAACTGAATCAGTGCACATTGAAATGTTGGTTTTGAGCAGAAAGTAAGACAGAGAGCCAGTGTGGATGGGATCTCTGCATCCTGACCAGTCTTCTTCAACTGAAGTAGCCCTGTGCTGCACACTGGATTTCTTTCCTTTTCAGGCACATTTGTTTTAGGTGGAAGTGTGAGCTCCTAATGAAGCAGTGCAGCTCTTCATTAATATAAAATGCTGGAGATGTAGAATAGAACAATAAACACAAGAAAATAGGTAGTTGAGAGGGTTGAGGTAGAGTTTAGGGTTGGGGTGTAGAGGAATGAAGAGATGAAGATGAGGAGAATGCATTAAAGTGCAACGCAAATCCTTCAGAAAATTTTAAAAAGTGGGAGAAGGTTCAGGTTAGGAGGAATGTGGAGAATCCAAAAGTGATAACAGTGACCCATGGGCATTGTATTTATAAACTTCTCTATTGACTGGCAACTTAATACAACTACTTAAAGAGAACAAAAATTTACTCAAAAAAGTGGCGTCTATGATTGTTTCCACAAAACAAACAAAAATGGTGGACAGGAATCAGTGAAAAGGAACCTCCCTATGTTGTTGGATGAAAAGTAAACCACTACAACCACTAGGTTGGATAAATCTGATAAATCCTGATAAATGGATAAATAAAATATTAAATTTGTTTATGTACATGCACACACAGAAACATATATGCACCACTTAATATTACTTAATCAAAAAGGAAAGGAAATGTATGTCATTTGTATGAAAATTATAGAATGGGAGATCATTCAGTTGAGTGAGATAGGCCAAGATTCATCAATTTTTGGAATCATATTTATGCCACATGTATATATGATTCAAAAATATATATTCATATATATATATATAAATAATGGAGTACATTGAACACTGGGAAAATGAGGAGGTTTGAGGGAGAACAAATATAGAAAGGAGGCAGCACAAAACTTTAGAGTACACTGTGTTCATACGCTGAACTATCGCAATGAAGTGCCTTTTGTTTTAACCTGGGTACATTTTGTAAAAGAATATATATTTGCTGAAAGTAGAGTTTAAAGTAGATAAAGTAGAAAGACACAGGAAACTCACACCTGTAATCCTAGCCCAACAGGAGGTTGATAACTGATGATGGAGGGAAAAGCTAGCCTGATCATGAAAGTCTGTGAGACTCTTACCTCCAGTTAACCACCAAGAAACCTTGAGAGAAAGAGCTCTAAGACAGTGCTCAGTCCCTGAGTTCAAGACCCATGATTAACAACAATAAAATACATCAAGTAGTTACTTATTTACCTATGTTTCATTGATGCAACAAAATGTTTATCTGAGGAATAACAAAGATTAACAGAGAATAAGAACTAGCTTGGGTGCAAAACAGGAGCTGGGCAAGGAAATTGAATCTAAGAAAAGAATTCTAAATTTGGAGGTATAACACATGATTGGCCTTTATGTAATTAGAAATGTTAGTACTGAATGAAGTGTGCTAGATTGCAAGAGCTCAGATTGAGCAGTGTCTGAGTAAAAAGTAACAACCTCAGGCCATACCTCCAAGTAATGCTGACTACACCAAGCATATCTTAAACCCTAAAGAGTCAGTATGGTGACCAAGGTCCTAAAAATAAATTTCATAATAGTTACTTTAATAGCTTTATCTGGTCAATAACACACATTCTTTTTAGAACTCTAAAGGGAATGGACACATAAAGTACCCAACTTAAAAATAAATTGAACTTGAGGAATATGGTTCTATAAAAAAGAGTAGAACCAGAGAAAAGTCAGTAAATCCAATACTAAAATCCAAGGCAAACAGGAGCAGGAACAGAAAATAAACTATTCTGACAAGAAAAATGGATTCAACTAAAGTTATATAAGGAAACCTATAAATACTCAGCACTATTATCTAACTAGAAAACATGAAGAACTGGAGACTGGAGCTCTTGGCTCAGAAAAATCCAGAGGTATTTGTGGTGGTTTGCTCAAAATAAAATTTATTTTATATTTTCTCTAGTATACTTGGGCAAGACATGCAATTTTTCTAACATCCATCAAGTGACTGTTTGGTGTATAAGATTGCTTCATATTTCCGAGGAGCTAAGTTAATAGCAACTTTCTTCTCCAAAAGGATTATTCCTGAATTTTGTACCAGAGTAAATAGTTTTTGGTTTAACTGACATGAGTACATGATTATAAGATTAGTATAAGAACGTTCATACATATGTTTTTTTTAAAACCTTACTATCAGATGTTTAGCCTAAGCACATTGAAGTATATATATATATATATATATATATATATATATATATGATATAAGGGGGGTGCATTTGTGTATGATATCATGTATATGTCATATATATGATGTATGTGCATGTGCGTGTGTGTGTGTGTGTGTGTGTGTGTGTGTGTGTGTGTGTGTGTGTGTAAGGCCAGGTTTAGTGGCTCATGTCAACAGTACAGTTACTTGGAAATTAGAGAATGGGTCCTGGCCAGTCTTGGCAAAAAGTTATTAGGAAGAAGGTGTCTTAATAACTAAAATAGTATTGGTAGCTTTTTATTGCAGGAGGATTATGGTTCAGAGTGAGCCCCTGACCAATAATAATAATAATAATAATCAAAATGATGAAAAGATAAAAGTAAAGACTGAATTACTGGCCTAATGATAGAACACCTGTCCAAAGAGTTAGAGGTTCTGAGTTTATACCCAAGTAGCAGCCAGAAGAAAAAACTACCAATTTAAGTTACTCATAGCTACCTGAAACTTAAAGCTTTTACCAGTGACTTGTAGAGAAATAAAACAACACACATTTACCATTATGCTTATGGAAGTGTTACAAGCAGCTATGAACTGTTATTGAGCCCATTACTAATTCTACCCAGTGGTGCAGATTTAGGAAGCATATAACCGTGAGAAGTGATGTGATGTTATCTAATCTATAAACAATAATACCATTTAACAGACAAAGGAAGGCAGTTACAGTAGTTTACACGTATAACCTCAACTATACATGAAGCTGACAGGTATAGGTCATAATCTGAAGCAACCTCATGAAGACAAATCAGAGAGATACTTATCTCCAATGAAGCAGCAAAAAGCCAGAAATTGAAGCATGGCTCAAATGGTAGAGTATCAGCCCACTGCAGAAAAGCTGAGTGAGACTTTGAGGGCAAGAGGTCAAATTAATACAGTATTTACACTAAATGAGTAAATGAATGGATAGAGAGGTACATATAGATAAGATAGACAGTCAGATGGCAAAGTACAGAATGATGATCACCTGACCTGTATTCATCTCCTTGATTTACTTATCAGCCTGCTCAGGGGTTGCTGTCTGACATGTAGTATATTCAGTCTGCTTTTTCCTATGACATATCCATCTTCCTAAACAACAACTACTATGTGTAGAAAGGTTCATAATCAATATATTTATTTGCTATTCTAGTTCCTGTATACAATTGTTCTCGTATAACACAGCTAGAATACAAAGTAAGCAAAAATGCTAGTAGTCCAGTATCGTAACTGACTAAACAGACTCTCTAATTGAGTGGGATAACCCCCACCCATCTATTATCTGAGTGATATGTATTGGTATGCATATTTGTTTCAAAGTGTCGAATTAGTCACTGTGCACAGAACCAAGGCTGTTATAAAAGGAGGTGATTTCTTTCCTATATCCATGGTTACATTTGCTTAGAAAAAGTGACGAGTCATTCAACCACTTATACATTTTGCAAGAACTGTTCCAGTATAAGTACTCTAGAGGCTGAGGTGGACACGAAAATATATATAACACAAGACCCTTGATTTTAAGATTATTGGTATATTGCCAGGGTAAACATTTTCTGGCTTTTTAATTTGCTTCAATAAAAAGGTGGTCACTTTGATGATTCTGTGTAAGCCACAACTGATGAAGACTGTCTTTTTTATTCCCCCTGTTTCTAGGACAATTTTTTCTAGGACATTTTTTGGACTTAGAAAGAAAACTTATCTTGATGTGATTGTACAAAGAAGTTGCCACTTAAAGAAGTTTATAGATGCAATATATCTTTTCAGTATCATTCCTTCCCAGTGTACCCCTTCCCTCCCTCCTAATTTTGTAGACTATGTATTTGATTCTTTGTCGGGGTTTTTAGCACTCTTTGCCTCCTGACCAGCAGGAAGGGCAAAGAGAACACGCCCCGACTAAGACGAGACCGAGAAAGGATAGGGCCGGCTGGCAGCCTTCACCCAGTCCTCCCTTCTCCAGAGGAAAGACACAGAAGCACCAGGGAGAATGTCACAGCAGACTCGTTTAATGGGAAGATACCAGGGGCTAAAGTAAGAAGCAGGAATCTATTAACATAAAAGTAGGCAGGACAGGGGGAGGTAGGTGCGGTCAGAGAGGGTGGCGGGGCCAATCCATGGGTTCGAGGTAGACTTATTTTACATCACAAACCATAGCCAAATCTCCCAACCAGGAGACAGGCAGGTGGAATCTCCAAAACCAGGAAGTGAGCACTGGGCCAGGAGGTAGGCCTTTTACCTTTGATGTGACATGCCCCACAATTCTTGTCTGCATTTATCTTTTCTCCTCCTTCCATCCCTCTATCCCTTTCTATTGGAGATCTCCCTTGAATCTATTTCAACGAATACATTTGTATATGCATTCATACTATCCAACATAGTTACTTATATGTTTCTTAGATAAAGTTAGCTTCTGCATATAAGGGAAAACATTCACCCTTTGTCTATCTGTGCATAACTTTTCCCATTTCTTTCTTTTTTTATTTTTCTTTGCCAGTCCTGAGCCGTTAACTCAGGGCCTGCACAAGCCTAGAGCTCTACCACTTGAGCAACAGGACCATTTCTGGGTTTTGTCTATATATGTGGTACAAGGAATCAAACCCAGGTCTTCGTGCATGCTAGGCAAGCACTCTACCACTAGGCTAAACTCCCGGCCCACTTTTCCCATTTCTTTACAAATGATGCAAATTCATTATAATGGATGAGTAAAATTCCACTGTGTATATGTGCAACTTCTTTTGTGCCGGTCTTGGGGCTTTAACTCAGAGCCTGGGAACAGGGACATTTTTGTTCAAGATAAGTACTTGAACTGCAGCTCCCATTCTAGCTGGCTTGCTTGCTTGCTTGCTCGCTTGATTTATTTATTTATTTATTTATTTAGTAATTTATTGGAGGTAAAAGTCTCATGAACTTTGCTGCCTCTACTGGCTTCAAACCAGTATCCTCAGATCTCAGTCTCCTGGGTAGTTAGGATTACAGACATGAACCACCTGCGCTCAGTTTATATGTCAAATTTTCTTGATGCCTACATCCTTTGAGGGTTATGGTTGATTATATACCTTGGCTGGAGCGCTCCAACAAGCCTGCTGGTACTAGTGGTTGTTACACTATATCCTTGTTTGGAATCTATTGCAGACATTTTTTTGTGAATTTTTATTCAAATGAATACTTAGAAAACATTAAATTAACCCTAGCTACTCAGAAGACTGAAATCTAAGAATCACAGCACAAAGCCAGCCTGGGCATGAAAGTCTGTGAGACTCATCTCCAATTAAGCACCAGAAAGCCAGAAGTGGCCTGAGCCTCAAGCAGCAGAGCAGCAAACGTGAGCTGAAGAGCTCAGGGGTAGCAGATGGCACCCAGGCCCAGAGTTCGAGCCCCAAGACTGACAATAAATAAATAAATAAATAACACATTGAATTATTGCTTTAATGTTATTTCATTTTGAAATAGATTCCACTTAAATTCACCCCACGCAACATTTCACCCTGACTCTACAGAAATGTGTTTAGCATTACTTCATACTTCCTAGTGTCTTTCTGTCACCAGTGTGCCCAGTCTTTTTTCAGATCTCAGCTTTCTCAAAATGTACATCCTAAGTGCATTTGCTGTCCTCGTTTCATAACCCGTGAGACTCCATCTTCCATGATTTGGGCGCTTGACAAATTTGGGCAGTTGAGTTGGCTGACTAAGATTTAGTTTTTTAGTTTAATAAGAATTCTCTAGAGATAGTTGCCTTATCTGTTATAATTGATGTGAAGTGGGAAGCAGCTTGTCATTTTTTAAAACAGGAACAGACAGCTCAGTACATTTCATCCAAATTTAAACTCAATTTTTTGAAAAAGAAAAAAAAGAAGACAGCGTTGTCTTATACTTTTTAGCAATATAAAAGTAAAAAGGAGGCATTGTTGTGCATTCTATTCATAGTTTCTCCACTCCCCAGCAGGCAATGGAACATTCTGAAATTTCAGGAGCTGGACAGCCAAGCAAATTTGTCAAGGCACTTTGTGTTACTGGCTGAAATGTGTTTGTGGTTGTTGTTGTTACTGTGATTTGATTCTTTTAGTATTTCACCATAACCACACAGTGCATGAAAGAAGATAAATTGTAACATTTAACATTTAACACTTCAGTTAAAATTTTACGTTATTTTTATCATAAATATGAGAAATAGGAGAAAACCTTTTTTTTAAATGATTGAAAGGCATGCCAAGATGTAAGAAAGGGTATCAATGTATGTGAAGTAATGTACCATCTATCTGGTGAATATAATTTAACCCTTCTATTAATTACAATAAAAATATGCAAAAAAAATAAATAACTAAAAATGATTCCAAGGCATGAAAGTTAAGTATAAATAATTGATTCATTTACTCATAATTTACTTGTAGATTTATTACCACAGATAATAATCCTTGGATGCGTGTTATAATGAATATTGTAGAAAAGGGAATGTACTAGGAAATATTTGTTTCTCTGCATATGAATGCTTATTTAAGAATTGCTTATTTACTGTCAGAATTGTTGGCTCTCTGTAATACAACAGTACTATCAACAAAAATTATCCAAACCATGTCCAAACAATAATGGTTTAAGGCACAAAGTTCATCATAAAGTAATGAAAAAAGTATCTAAGATTAGCATCATTTTATATGGTCATATGTACATAGCCATTGATTTATTGTAATCTTCAGCTAGGAATATCCTGGACATATACTAATTATTCCAACTGAGGGAAACTATGGATCCAATGTGTCTTTGGATCTGGCTTACTTTAGTTAATATGATTTTTAAAATGATGCTAATCAAAATGAACTCCAAGATATGGAAACAAGAGGTTTTTGTTTTGTTTTGTTTTAAATGTACTGTATGAATTTACTTCTCGTTTTCCTTCATTGCAATTTCCCTTTGGTTTAATCCCCTGTTGCCATTGTTTTTGATTTTGGTACCCTGTGTCTTATATATATGTTTAATCGATTTGAAGAAGGGAAGGGTAATAACAATGGCGAGACAAAGGACAAAGGGTAAAACCGATGTAACAGCTACACTCAAAAGACACTATTTTGGAAATGAACTTTAGAACTTGGAGAGTAGAGAGGATTGGAGGGACGGGAGGGGAAGTGGGAGAAAAAGGAGGGGGTAACAATGTTCAACAAGAAATATACACATTATATTAAGCAACTGTAACCCCTCAATACTCACTCTTAAAATGAAAAAAAATTCAGTGTCTTACAAAAGCATAATGAAGATATGTCCTTTGCATGGAAATGGATGTCTCTAGAGATCATCGTCTCAAGTGAAATAAAGTAGATTCAGAAAGATTAAAATAAATAAACTCTGGCGAGGGAAAATCTTGGTATTTATGCAAAAAATTTTACCTTCTTATCCTGTTACAATAACATTATGCTATGTTACAATTATGTTATACTGCTCATGTCCTAATTTCGTGTGTTCCTAAATTAGCATGAAAAAAATTCCCTCCAAAATTTATACTGGGTCATTGTGTTATACAGAAAAGAATGCATTATGCATGATTGATTTCATATACCAGGAGATGTGAAATTTCTTATATTGTAGAGAGAACATAAACAGTAAAAGAGAAGAAATTAAAGGTGTAGAAATCCTTGAGGTAGGCAGTTTTCCATGTCCTATTTTTGTTTTAAATAGATCTCTGGTTATAAAATCATGTTAACGTTAAACTACTTTCTGTTCAGCTATAAAGCTTTAGATTTTAGTATGAAATGTTTTACCTTTACCTTCCACAAAGGAAAGTCTCCACAGAAATGTATTGGTTGTTGAATGAGAAACAATCTACCTCCACCTCACAGTGCACACTCAGAGAATAAATACACAGGGAAATAGTCATTCCTTTGACTCATTACAAACTGGCGACCAAATGCCCTCCCATCTTTTCTGCAGCTTGGTCAAGCTCTTTAAGGCATAGAAAACAAATATGACTTCAGCCCATCCTATCAGAGAGTTTATCCTGACCTATGAGTAACAGACACCTTTGGAAGGTAGTAGAAAAGAGGTGTGGAGTATTCATCTAGAGACAATCCATATGTTTAAATATCGCCTCTTTCCCTGGCAGGTGTGGAAAATTATATGAACAGTATATAAAGAGAATGGCATGAGAATGTGTGGGTTGCATGTTATGGAGCCACTCTCACAGGAGACACTCACCGTAATGTTGAGTTTTAATGGAACGAATCCATTATTTTACTTGGGCTATGAAAGATGTAAAGGATGTATGTACCAGTCCACTTGGCAGGGATGAGCTATTACCACTGTCCATGAAGAATTCACAATTCTATATGAAAAACAGACTTACATACTCAAAAATGCACATAAAAAGAATATGCATGTGTGTGGGGGGGGTGTGAGTGTGTAAAGTATGCACCCATACGCTTAAATGTAAGAAAATCAGAGTCCTTTTGAATGATAGGGTTGGCACAATTAAAATACTTTGGAGGAAGACTAGGGACGCATGAAAAACGGCAAAGATATAAATAACCAATAGAAAAATCACATAATAACATCAAAGTAAAACTAGTTCCTAGATTTCTAGTTTATTTTTGCTAAAGAGTACATTTTCTGTACAAAGGGGTTAACATTTATAAACATCTAAATAATTGGGATGCATTGCCGAAATATTTAGCAGAGTGAAATGGTCAGGTCTTCAGAATATTTACTCTGGACTCTGTGTGTAGGAGAGGGAGAAGGTTGCAGGTGGGTGGCAGGCATCATTGTGCAGGTAATGAGATCTTCCACTATGGCAAATCTTACAGGAAGAGAAATAAAAGACCAAGAAGCAGAAATACTTACATAGGGAAATTAACCACATATTTAATAGATAATATAACCAATGATCTTTGTTTGGTTTTAATTTCAGTATATTAAATTTTGCTGTTTGAATTATTTTACAAATGGAATTTATGAGTCACTTATCAATATTTAATTTCTCACCTTTACCAGCTGTGTAAATAATAGCAGACCCAGCAAATTGTGGGTGTAGACCCCAAATCCTAAGGGTTTTTCGGCACACAAGCACAAACAGCAGAATGATTGAGCCTGCTTCACTTCTATTAAAACAAATACAAAAGAAAAAATAAACTTTAGTTTTGCAAATTATACATACTGGAATTTCCTCTAGTTTCTAATACAGGTGACATATAATCAGGAGAAGACTCACTAGGAAACAAACTTCTGTCATCCAACATGATTACATATCAAGAACACTGCTAACAGTAAAGCTAAGGATTTGTCATTTTTTAATCAGTAAATTACAACTTTTAGTCATAGATAAGTAACGATAAACGAAAGAAGTATCCTTTTAAGGTAATTCTCATGATTTGGCATTAACAAAGTCAATTGAGAGCAAAAGCAGAGTTCTAATATTGAGTGTTACATCAAGGGCCAATTTTAATAAAAACTTTTGAAGAAGTATTTTCATCAAAACTCCCTCCCATCATCTTTTCAGCCACTCACCATCAGAATATCAGGCTTCTCTCTGGTTCATGAAAATAAAACATATATACAAGAATTGCAGGGTTCAGCCAACATGGGATGTAAGTGGACATTTACCATCTTGTTGAATGGAAACCACATCTCATAAATCAAATAACCTATAAGGATTCATTTCATCATCTAAAAAAAAACCCATGTTTTAGATGTCTATAAAAAATCATATATTTTCTGCATTTACTAGGCCATTCCTTGTTTGTTTGTTTGTTTGTTCCTGAAATGATAACTCCATGTTTCTTTGCTCTTCCTATCTATAAGAGACTAGGGTACCTAAATCCTTTTCTAAGCTCTCAAAAATCAGATCATGGAGAGAAGCTGGACGTTAGGGACTATTTAATGATTTATTTTTTCAATTCATATTCTTTTCTTGCCTTGGAAATAAGAACAAAGTTATATAATCATTCTATTAACTTGATAGAAATATAAACCATGCTAAATCATAAAAGGTTATGCTAAAGAAAAAGGAAATGGAGGCTTCCATTTAAGAAGGAATGGCTGGTTATTCTCAGTGACAGGCTTGGGGACATGACATTTTTGTAATTACGCCAATAAAATTGCCAGCAGCTAAAACTTTATCTTCATTGACCCTAAAGATAAAATTACTCTGATATCAGATTGTGGTAACTTGATCATATAGTTGATTTTCAGGGCTGTTAACTGGACTTATCAAAGTGTTAAAATATATGACCTATCCATAGGAAACTCCTATTTGGTGTTCCAAATTTAAGAAGTCCCCAGCACAGATCTATTCTAAAAGTAGGTTATTTAATTAGAAATTTTTATTTCCAGTGAGGCTAGATACACCACGGGCAATCATTTTATTTTCATTCATTACAAGGAACCATAGTTTATATTTCCCCCAGGCAAAGGTTTTTATCTGACAATTTGAATGCTTTGGTGACAAAAATATGTGATGATGGATAAGGTATTTAGGATATGCTAAGTGACATGATACTTCAAATCATTGCCTCTAATCATCCATGATTAATAATTCTGCTTTTGCATATACTTGTAAGTTTCATTAAAATACATTTTCATGGGAAATAGGATATGATTTACTCCTTTTAGATTTCTCTGACTAGATAAGAATGGGGATCCACTAAATATATATTGAAGATGTGCGATGGTCAAGGACACCTGTCTGAACTTAAAGCATAATTTTTTTTCTCTTTTTTTGGAGTTCATCAACTTTCTTTTATTTTTATTGCAATTAATAGAAGGGTTACTTTATATTCACCAGATAGAAGTGCATTACTTCATAAACATTGCTATCCCTTCTCATGTTTTTGTCCCCATTTCCCACCCCTAGCCTTCCCCTCATCTTGTTTTCTCCCCTTCCCTATACTATTTCAAATACACAAATAAACATATATACAATATATCATATAACAAGGTAAGATACTGTAACAATATGAGAATAACCAAGGAACAGCAAAAGAGATGAAAATAACACAGTACATTAAGAACAACAGACACACCTTATATGGCTCTTGTTTCTATATCTTCGAGGTCCTTTCATTTATAAAATGCTATAAGGCCTTATGTATGTAGGTTTTGCCCTACTGTAAACCTCTACTAGGAGAGTCCAGGGTTTATATAAATGAGGGAAACCATTAAGCCTATGTTCCTTTGAGTTACAGCCTAAATTTTAAACATGGGTCTCTAGGTAATTACAATGGAAGCCACTTTCCCCAAACTTGAACTCTCATATGTTAATTTTTCTTTATGACAGTAAAATAAAAATGTTAGAGTTACTATTTACTATGGGTACATTGGATAGCACTGTAGTTGATATGTTCTCAGCTAGTATTGTTCCGAACCAGTCAAACAAATCTATGAAATGGTTATTATGCTCTCTAGAGTATACATGGTAACCTTGCTGCAACCATTCTTTGTGTTCTAATGTCAGTATGTAGACATTTTGAAGAAAAGTTATCATTTACACCCCAAGGCATTCTCACTTAATTGGTCTGAGCTGTGTCCTGCCATTGGGATTTTTTAAACACGTCTTCACAAGTTATTCTAAAATGCAGAAGAATGTGGAGACTGGACTAATATGGAAATGATGAAAGGTTAGGCAAATTCCTGGAGGCCACATATGTTAAGATCAGGCACTATGGAAATTCAAACCCCAAATTCTCTGGCTTTATAACTCAAAATCTTTCATGAAACAAGACACAATTTTTGTTTGAGACCCTACTCAGAGTAGCAGTTTTTAGAATCATATTTCCTTTTATTTCCTTAATAAGAATTGTAGTGATAATTTCCATGCACTAATAAAAGTTTGCAAAGATTGAGTACACAATTTACATACTCCATTAATTACATTTACTCTGTATTTTTTCTTCTTTTTTTTAATATTTTTTATTGTAATTAATAAAAGGGTTACATGATATTTGCCAGATAGAAGGTGCATTAATTCAGATACATTGATACCCTTTCACATGTCTTGGTCCCCATTTCCCTTCCCCTCACTCCCCCATCTTGGTTTCCCCCCCTTCCCTATCCAATTTCAAATAACCAAATACAAATATATCCAATATATCAGATAACAAAGTGGGATACTGTAACAATATGAGATAACCAAGGGACAGCAAAAGAGATGAGAGACAACATAGTACATTAAGGACAACAATCATTCATTATATGGCTTTTGTTTCAATATCCTAGAGGTCCTTTCAATTAGCTTTATACTATATGGCCTTATGTATCAAGGTTCTGCTCTATTGCAAATCTCTGCTAGGAGAGCCCAAGGTTTCTACTGCCAGTCCTGGGCTTGAGCTCAGGGCATGAGCACTGTCCTTGGACCTTCTCAAGGCTAGAGCTCTACCACTTGAGCCTCAGCACCACTTCCAGCTTTTCTCTATATATGTGGTACCGAGGAATCGAACCCGGGTCTTCGTGCATGCTAGGCAAGCACTCTACCACTAGGCCAAACCCCGGCCCTATTGTTTTCTTCTTAATTATTTTTTTAAATTTTATTTTAATGTAAAGAGGGGCTATAGTATATTCACCAGATAGAAGGTGCATTATTTCTCACACATTGATACTCCTTCTCATGTTTTTGTCCCATTTCCCTCCCCTTACCCCTCCCCTAATCTTTTTCCCCTCCTATTTCAAATAAATAAACACACACATATATATATATATATATATATATATATCAAAGTCAGATACTGTATAACAATATGAGATTAACCAAAGGGCAACACAAGAGAAGAGAAAAAAACATAGTACATTAAGAAAAACAGTCCCTCATAATTAAACTCTTGTTCCCATGTCCTTGAGGTCAATTTATTTGGCCTCATCCTATATGGCCTATGTATCCAGGATTTGAACTATTTATGATTACTCTGTATTAATGACCTTGTTTCCTAAAATATTACCTTCATTTACAAATTTTACAACTTGATGAAGTCAGTTTCTAAAAGTAAAATAAACATTTCTATTTTCTTTTCATTGTAGCAGTTTTGACATAACTTAGCTGCAAACTTTTCCAAAAATATGTTGTCCTAACTCCTTGCCTGAGTAATTCGTGATTCACTCATCTCATCATTATTCCTATACTTTAAGAAGACTTTAGTATGAAAATTAAAAAATAATGTCCAACTAATAAACTATTCCCTTACTAGTGTAAAAAATTTCTAGCCTCATCTATTTAATGGAATTTTCCCTTTTCATATACTAAAAGAAATGGCTACTTATGACATGTGACTATTAAGTTGGAACCATTACTATTCACTATTTTAACTAAAGAAACTGAATAAAATAATGATTTCTGAGAACAGTAATTCACTATTCTCTTGGTACAAGTTCAACAAAGTTAAGTTTTCTTCTTTCCCCATTTTGTGTTAATAACTGGCCATCACTGTGCTTGTGACTTCATGACCCAGCCAAATTCTTGCTTAGCCTTGTGTTTAAACAGGGAGATGAGCTGCCCAACATTCATTAGATGGAAGCTTCTGGAAAACCCAGCATTTTCTGTAACTCCAATGTGAAAGAAAACTGAGGAATTTAAAAACACCGACTATTTTTATTCAAAACTTACATGTTCATAATGAGCAGAAACAGGCTTAATTGTACTCCAAATTTGTGTATCATATACTTTATTGTAAGATAATAATGAATATATTTACTTATCAACTTTCTTATTAGGTTGAAATGCATAGCAATGATGCATTCCATTGCAATGTCAGGAAAATGTAACTTATTCTATTATGGATATTTTGTTTGATGAGGCTAATAGTCCATCCTCATTCAGTCACTAAAGGTTCAACTACAGATCTATGGTTTTTAAATGATTTGCTTGACTGAGACACATTTTTAGATAGTGCTGATACTCATTCCAGATAGTTTTTGTAATATTGTTCAATAAACATAATAATTAGTTTTGAAAATACATAATACAAGTGTTTACTTTTGTACATAATACATTTAAGGAGCAGCAATGGTTTTAATGTTTTACTGTTTTCTCTTTACTAGGCTATTTCATATTCATTCTTTTATAAAAATAGACCTAGTATGAATCTGTGCTGAATGAAAGATTATATATGAAAATCTGGCTTAGCTTCTACAGATGCATAATATAATTGTTACTCTATTAAATTATCCTAAATTGCCTTTTTATAAACTGCATAAATCATTCTGTTCTAATAGCTTTAGATTTATTATATTTAAATTTTGATGTTGAATCATCCCTTTCAGGACAACTAAAGCCACTGGAAATGTCATATTGAAACCTAAGTGGTACTTTTGTTTGTAGGAATATTCAGTTTTTAAATGTATCTTATCACATATTATCTCTGTTAGTTACTGGAAACACTGGCATTTTGGAAATACACACACACACACACACACACACACACACACACACACACACACGCAATTAAAAAAAAAAAAAGCCAGGCTGAAGAGGATACTTAGAGAAGAGACTTTAAAACCATTTGCTAGATAGGTATAGTTTCCGGGGCCAGGAATTTGGCCTAGTGGTTAAAGTGCTTGCCTAGCATGCACGAAGACCTGGGTTCGATTCCTTGATACCACATACATAGAAAAAAAAAAAAAAGCTGGAAGTGGTGCTAGGCTTAAGTGGTAGAGCTCTAGCCTTGAGAAAGTCCAAGGACAGTGCTCAGGCCCTGAGCTCAAGCCCAGGACTGGCAAAAAAAAAAAAAAGAAAAAAGAAAAAAATAGTTAGATAAGTATAGTTTCCTTGTCTAGAAATGTGCTCTAACATGTTAGAGCATTTTCTTGGCATGTAGTAAAACTTGGAATAATCCCAAGTACCTTGTATTACAAAAAAGAAAATTAAAAAAAAAACAGTGAGGAAAAGAGAGAGAAGCAGAGAAAAAAAGAGGCAGAGACAGCGACAGAGAGATTCAAAGAAAGGATGATTAATATAGATGATTCTAGAATCCAAAGGAATCACTAATCAACTGTGTATTCCCACACTCTGTATTTCTCTTCATTGGTTCTTCGATAATTTTCCAAAGGGATTCAGTATAAAAGAGCTCATTTTACCACAAATTGACACTTATAGTGGCTTACTTTTTCACCTCTTGTTTTTTTCTGACCTCTGGAATACAGAGACTTCATTTTTGACCTGAGATAACATCCAGTGTAAAAAAATGTAGAGGAAAGATGGCTAGATAGCACTAGTAATTGGATTTGGGACTGTGATTTATCTCACAAATAAAAATAGTGTGTGGAATGCCAATAATATTGTTTTGTAATTCAACATCTGCAGTTCTGTCTTACTGTGCATATACAGATATGCATTTGCCAAAAAATCTCAGAAGATCTAAATAATATAAAAGCATGGAAATGTGTCTTCTTAATAGCAATATTTGAATATTGAAATGTAGTTTTCATCTCATGCTTATTCTGGCAACAATATCCCCCACCCCATCCTTAGCATTTTCCCTTGGTAATCATTATTCTACTTTTCAGCTCTTTGCTATGTCAATGTACATTCTATCAGAAAGAAAGAATAGGCAGGTGTACATCTACAGGCTTTTAATTGCAGGCTTTTGACAACATAGACAAATATATGATCAAACAATGTTTTTATCTTCAGTCAGTAGAAGATGGGATGTGCAGTTTAAGTGGAATTTTGAGCACAAGTTGCTGAAATATTGTGTATCCACAAAAGTGAATTTAGCACTTGAAAAACCAAATGCTCTCACTCAGTAATAATAATATATATATTCAGAGGATTCACTCCATTTCAATTAAGGAAGAGAAATAATTCCAAAATCAACTATGATTTGTTTTGATTTAACTCTCAGTGTCACTAACTGCCAGTTTCTAAGCCTAAATGTTAAGTACTTTGGAAACATCAATAATGCAATAGACATTATTTCTATTTTTAGGAAGCTTATTATCTCAGAAAAATAATACATAGATAATTGGGCCTTATCACTTGACCTGCGCATTTTCTGGGTCATCCCATAAGGAATAATAATATAATACAATTCCTGAAAAAATGAGCAAAAATACTTTTATAGCCATAACTCACAGAATCATAGATTTCAGGATCAGGAAGGAAATCGGCATTTAGATAAATCACAGCTTATCTGTTAGAAAGAATTAACCTTTACTTCAAGGTATACATGTATTTTATGTGCAATCCTAGAAAAGGTATCTAATTTTCCAGAGCAATTTGGATGATTTTGAAACTGTTGGTTTGCCTAAGCAAGGTTGTTTGTTGTATATGAAGCAGACTATACAAAGGAGCACTTTCTAGATGTGAAGGGAGAAAATTAAAAAATAAAACAAAAACAAAATATAAAAAAAACAACAATATAACCACTGCCAAATGAGATCTGCACTTTAAGTTCTTCTACAGTAATTGCTTTCAGTGTTATAACCAGAAGCTCACATGGGGCTCTGCATAAGCATGTTTGAGTGAGTAGAGGAAAAGCTACTCACCTTCAAACCCCCCTCCATTCTTGTATTCAGGAAGAAACACTGGCATCTATCTGTGTCTATCAGATATTCAGGCTCTTTACTGAGATGAGTCTTAATAAGATTTTCCTAACTTCCCATCCTCATTCCATCTCTTGTCCTCATATCTTCTCACAGCTTCCTAAAACCAGAAAAATAATAACTCAGTGAGAAATTAGGTCAGTTGTGTAGTGGCTTAATAGACAAGTTTCACCAGATAAAAATAATATTCAAGGGTTCCTTTTACCCCCCAGGGCACTGTGCTGAAAAAAATATATATGGCTTCTATCTCTCTGTCATCAATTCAATACTTAGTCTCAAAGGTTCAAACAGGAAGCAAACACTAAGAATAAAAGAAAGGCACCATCCAAATATCACAGAAGGAA
This sequence comes from Megascapheus bottae, assembly GCF_031878675.1. NCBI lineage: Eukaryota > Metazoa > Chordata > Mammalia > Rodentia > Geomyidae > Megascapheus > Megascapheus bottae. The sequence goes on from NC_143512.1 coordinate 36,191,925, forward strand.
GCATACGTTTGAATCAGCACTGATTTCTGCAGACCTGAAGGTCATCAGTAATCCATTTGCCAGCCCTTGTGTTCAGCACAATTATCACACTGTGTTAAGCACAGCAGAGAACTCACTCATATAAGAAGATGAGATCCTCATAGAGAATGAGGACTGGAGATGTTTAAAGGAGATTTGTTCCTTACATGACTCTAATTTGAAATCCTTTCACTCTAAAGATGTCTGTATATTGAGACAGAGCAAATGAAAGCTATACATTCCTGTTCCACATTCAGCAGTGCAGCTCACTTATTTGAAAGCTTAATCAGCACACTCAGAAGCAAAATGTGAGACATCTTGATGTACTGCATTCTTGTCAGCTGCAAGATCAATAAAATGCAGACGCCATTCTTTGCTACACTCCAGAGGATGAGCTTACAGAGCTAGAAGGCCTTGACTCTGAAGCTCTTTTTATTCACGTCTGAGGGAGCTCTGGGGAGAGCACTTGAGACTTGGCCCCAGCTGGCCCAGCTGTGCTGGCTCAACCTGTCAGGTGACATCACTCAATTGCTTAGTGTTAGTTTGAACAGCAGGGTCTCAGGTCAGGAGGCATTTACAGCCTACTCAGATAATTCAGGTGATACATTTATTTTAAATGACTATGCAAATGATACCTAAAAGCCTCTGGTTGTCATTGTTGAATGGACTCATTAATTTGGGGTTATTGTCATGCCCGAGTAAAGCAATAGATGACAATTTTCCATGACTATTTTCTATGTTTATATTCCACTAAGGTATTCCACTGCTCAATTCAGCACTGATCACACTGAGCACAAAGCTCATGATAATGATGGGGTAATGATGATATGTTTCAGAAACATTTGGTAATGCTTTGTGGCAGTTACATGAAAAGAGACCCATTTCACTGTCAGTCTCATTGTTTTCCATTAGTAACAAAGCACTCTTCTGCTTCACTCAGCAAAAAAAAACGTTTCTAAAGAAGGCTTCCAAATCTCTGCGGGAATACAGGTCAAAATGTTTTTTATTTTAACTTTTGAAAATGAATTATACAATAAGATGAGGTGTTGTTTATAAGCTTGTTTTTGTTATGATAAATATTTTATTTCTTCATGAAGTTCTATACCATTATTGTAAAGGTGCTGTACAGAATGGTTATAATTATGTAAGTCAGAGAAAGAGAAATTACTTTTTTAACTATTTTTATATATTTTTATTATAATTAATAGAAGGGCTACATTATATTCACCAGAGGGTGCATTACTTCAAAAACATTGATACCCTTTCTCATGTCATGGTCCCCATTTCCCTCCTCACCCCCACCCCCCTCAACTTGATTTCCCCCCTTCCCTATCTGACTTGAAATACCAAATAAGCATATATACAATATATCAGATAACCAGATGAAATACTGTAACAATATGAGATAGCCAAGGGACAGCAAAAAAGATGAGAGATAACATAGTACATTAAGGACAACAATCATTCATTATATGGCTTTTGTTTCTATATCCTGGAGGTCCTTTCATTTAGCATTATATTTTATGGCCTTATGTATCTAGGGTTTGCCCTATTGTAAACCTCTGCTAGAAGAGCCCAAGGTTTCTACTGATTATGACAAATGAGGGAAGCCATTGAGCCTATGTTCCTTTGAGTCTGGCTTACTTCACTCAATATGATTTTTTCCAAGTCTTTCCGTTTCCTTACAAATTCTGACAGCAGCATAGAATTCCATTGTGTACAAATACCACATCAGGTTGATCCACTCATCAACTGAGGGGCATCTGGGATGGCTCCATAACTTTGCTATAGTAAATAGTGCTGCAATGAACATCGTTGTGCTAGTGGATTTAGTATGTCCTTGTTTCTGGATGATTAGGTAAATGCCAAGTAGTGAAATTGCTGGGTCCTAGGGGAGCTCTATGTTTAGTCTTTTGAGGAACTGCCATACTGCTTTCCATAATGGTTGAATGAGTTTGCACTCCCACCAACAGTGTAGTAATGCTCCCTCCTGGCCACATCCACCCCCTGCATCTGTTGTTATTAGATTTCTTAATCATGGCCATTCTAACTAGAGTGAGGTGGAATCTTAGAGTTGTTTTGTTTTAACAATTTCTTTTTTCCTCACTCTCTCTTCCAATTTTTTCCTTTCGGTCCCCACCCACAAATATTATAGTTCATTTTCAACATAGTGTTGAGGACCACTGCTGCTTTGTTGACCCTGGGATGCATAATTTCTGGGTCTCTGCTTACTGTACCCAAAACATAAATGAATAAACAAGACAAAAGGAAAATTTAAAAAAAAAGAGGTACAAGGTGTTTATTTATAACTCTTCTTTCCAGGAACATATGGATTTCTTAAGAGCAGAGATATTTTTTCTGCCTTATTCATTCTATACCAATGCTACTTAGATATTTTGAAAAATGAATGAAATGAATGGAGTATGAACAAATTGATGGACACATGGATGGATGGCAACAGCAGAGTGGGATATATTAGTCAAATAGGAAATGCCGTATCTACAGAGATAAGCATTGTATAGGCCCAGGAAAGGCTAAAGGCAGATTTCAGCAATTCAGAAACAGACCCCTATGTACTCCCAGTATTTGCTTCTGTGAATCTCTGTGATAGATTTTCACCTATTGATTCTACATATTTCAAGTGTCTCACACTGAGTGCTTCTAAGAATACTCTGTATCTAAGGCCATATAGTATGAAGCTAATTGAAAGGACCTCCAGGATATTGAAACAAAAGCCATATAACGAATGATTGTTGTCCTTAATGTACTATGTTATCCCTCATCTCCTTTGCTGTCCCTTGGGTATCTCATATTGTTACAGTATCTCACTTTGTTATCTGATATATTGAATTTATTTGTATTTGGTTATCTAAAACTTGATAGGGAAGGGGGGAAAACCAATACGGGGAGTGGGTGGTGGGTGGGGGGAGGGTAATGGGTACCAAGACATATGAAAGGGTATCAATGTATGTGAATTAATGCACCTTCTATCTGGCAAATATCATGTAACCCTTTTATTAATTACAATAAATATATATATATATAAAAGAATACTCTGTATCTTCTCCATATTCGTTCTACTACCATATTCTTTTGGTGAGGCTTGGCTATTACCTCAAATAAGGTTAACTGCAGAAGAAAAATATCAAATCAAAATTTAAAGAATCCCTAAATGCTTTCCTCTTAAGTTACTTTTAATTTTCTTCACTGCTAGTACCTGTATTTGTCAAACAAGGGAGATAGCTTTTCAAAATATATTTTGAAGGTTATATAAGAAAACTCATGTGGATGAACTTTTTAAACCTCATCAATCCTCTCTAATATTATCTCTTTATTCATTTATCCACAATATCAGCAATGTGTAACTCGGTATTGCCTTTGGAAAATATTTCTTTGTGAATTATAGTCTCTTAATCTTAGCTATATAATCATTTCTGTTCTGAATCATAATTCCTTCACTGCTTCTTCTAACTGTTGGATTTAATAGGACCTTGAGGAGGTAGATAATTTATGGACAGAAAGACATTGGATTCTGCATCTTTTAGTAAGATACCATCCATTTCATTGTGGTCTCCATGTTTATGAAGGGATACTACTGTAACAATAACTTGCCTGTGTGAAATAAATACAAGGCTCATATTTGCTCATAGTTATAAAGGAAAAGTATGTTTTGCCCTCAATACCACCATGACTGGAGAGTTGGTTTATTATAAAATGAATTTTTGAAAACAAGACAAAAATATTAATTGACCACTAACAGGTATTACTCTGTGAAATCAGGCTTTAGCCATGAACTGTTCATTGTACTTAATTATTCTGTGTTAGCTTTTCTGACTGGAGACAGGTGGGAGAATAAATATGTACATTTTGCCAAAGATTGCTTGAAAGATGGAGTTGAGGCCCTGGAGAAGCAACATCTACAAGTTTGGAACTGCCAAAATAGCATACTTCATATAAAAATCCTTTTTGGTCTGGGAGTTTGGTCTAATGGTAGAGTGTTTGCCCTAGCATGCATGAAGCCTGAGTTTGATTCCTCAGTACAAAATACATAGAAAAAGCCAGAAGTGGTGCTATGACTCGAGTGGTAGAGATCTATCCTAAGGAAGCCCAAGTACAGTGCTCAGGCTCCTACCTCAAGCCCCAGGACTGGCAAATAATCTACTTTCTAAAGTATGAAACCCTACATTAATATAAAATGTCACTGTGCTTCTTAATTGTTTTAATGAATGAATATTCATGGCTAATGAAGTCATGACAGTAGTTGGGAGAATTATGGCAAACCAACTATTATAACAAGGACTGACTTATATTTGATTTATATGATAATGAAATTGTTTATAGTCAATATTTGTGAAGATGAATTAACTACATAAGAGATTAGCAGGTTAAAAAGACTAGCAAAGAATTCTTAACTGCCTCTTGTGGAATGAGATCTACTCTTACATGCAACTTGTTTGCAAGTGCTGCAAGAATTTAACTTAAAGTTGTTTTATATACCTACTGAATAACACCGAGGAACCAAGGAACAGCAAAAGAGATGAGAGATAACATAGTACATTAAGGACAACAATCACTCATTATATGGCTTTTGTTTCTATGTCCTTGAGGTCCTTTCATTTAGCATCATACAGTATGGCCTTATGTATCTAGGGTTGCCCTTTTGTAAACCTCTGCTAGAAGAGCCCAAGGTTTCTACTAATTGTGACAAATGAGGGAAACCATTGAGCATATGTTCCTTTGAGTCTGGATTACTTCACTCAATATGATTTTTTCCAAGTCTTTCCATTTCCTTACAAATGGGGCAATGTTGTTCTTTCTGACAGCAGCATAGAATTCCATTGTGTATAAATACCACATCAGGTTGATCCACTCATCAACTGAGGGGCATCTGGGATAGCTCCATAACTTTGCTATGGTAAATAGTGCTGCAATGAACATCATTGTGCTAGTGGATTTAGTATGTCCTTGTTTCTGGACGATTAAGTAATTGCCAAGTAGTGGAATTTCTGGGTCATAGTGGAGCTCTATGTTTAGTCTTTTGAGGAAGTGCCATACTGCTTTCCATAGTAGTTGAACGAGTTTGCACAACCACCAACAGTGTAGTAGTGATCCCTCCTAGCCACATCCCCTCCAGCAGACTTTTTTTTAATGGCTGGGGCTTGAACTCAACCCCTGGGCATTGTCTCTGAGCTTTTTTATTTGAAGTGGGTGCTCCCATCACTCAAGTCACAGCTCTACATCCTGCTTTTTTGGTGGAGATAAAAATGATTCTCACAACTTATCCAAGATGGCTACAATCTTCAGATCTCAGCCTCCAGAGTAGCTAAATTTAAAGGCATGAGCTCCTAGAAAATTGCAATATTCTAAAAACCTAGCTCTCACATATTTTAGAATTCAACCTAGTGTCATCATTAAATTTCTTAGGGTTTTTAGAAAGTCTGTAAAATTTCTAGATTTAATATTGGAAACAAAATAAAAATATAAAGAATCATTGAGTTTTTCAGTGTTAAATCTTTCATAATGTGAAAATTTTACTGCTATCTGTAGCTTCTAATACTGTAATTTTTAAAATGAATAACTTCCAAAATGATATATTACATGTTTATAAAGTGTTAAACAGTTCTAATTGCATGTTTAAAAATACCACATTGTTGGCAAGGCACAGTGGCTTACCCCTATAATCCTAGCTACTCAGGAAGCCGAGATATGAGTATTAAAGTTCAAAGCCAGCCCGGGCACAAAAGGACCTGAGACTCTTATCTTCAATTAACTCTAGAAAACGAGAAGTGGGCCTTGGCTCAAGGGTAGGGTGGTAGCCTTGAACTGAAGAGTTCAAGAATAGTGACCAGGTCAAGTTCAAGCCCCATGAACCCCTCGCACATACACAAAAAAACACCTTTTGTCAAGATGATACGTGTTAAGTGACTGATACTAATTTTCAAATGCAAAGATGACATTTTATTGTATTAATGATATCTTTACTAATGTCATTTAATGTGGATAGTTACTAATCCACATAGCGTCATCATCTGGCAAAATATTTATGTTTTTAGTAAATTGGCAGTAATGTTCTTAGGGTTACGTACATATTTCTTATTGGAACTCCCACTGATTTCTACGTATAATGCCACAATTATGAGCTCTACTTCTATTTAAATATTAGTTTTTTTTGGGGGGAGGGAAATGGGGACCAAGACATGAGAAAGGGTATCAATGTATGTGAAGTAATGCAACATCCATCTGGCAAATGTAATGTAACCCTTCTATTAATTACAGTAAAAATATAAAAATAAATAAATAAATATTAATTTTTAAAAAGCACCTTAAAATCAATGAAATTGTTTATTATCAATGAGAAATAGCATTTTCATTTCTAAAAACTGTTATAATACAGGTGTGAAATTCTATATTTCATATTTACAATCAATACCAATCTAAGCACAAATATTTCATTACCCATTAATGTTAGAATTTGGGGGGAATATAAATGCAAAGTGCTTGTGGTGGTAATTTAAGTTATGTTATAATAATAAGATACTCTTTATATTTTAACATTGCAATTGAATTTGTAAAGAAATAGTGAATCTATTTTCCCAATCTATACTAAAATACTTGCGCATGATGCATGAAATGTTTATAAAATTTTAAAAACCAGATGTTAGCCAGGCACTGACTAAACTGGCTAAAGGAAGATTATGGCTGCAGGCAAACCCCAAAAGAAATTTGTAACACTCCATGTCAACCAATAACTTGGTAAGATGTTACATGCCTGTCATTCTAGGAAAATGGGAAGCATAAACAGGAGAATTATAGACCAGGCTGGCCAAGGCTAGAAATAAAACCCTATTTCAAAAACAACTAGAGAAAAAGAATTGAAGCATTGTACAGGTGATTAGAAAGAGTGGTCTAGACAGCACAGTGTTGGGTTAAAATCCTAACAATAAATTTAGTAATTTAATAAAAATTATAATATTATAATCCTATTGGTTTAGAATTTTCATTATTGACTTTAAAAAGTGAAATTTAGCATGTAAGAGCACTTTATTTAATTTGTTATTTCAAACTTACTATCATATGATTTTTTTAGGAAATTTTAAGTTTTCAAGTTTTAGGTATTTGTAAGGAAATTGCTAAGACTTTGAACTGCCAGATCATTATGAGCAGTTTCAATTTTGAATTGAAAATATTAGAAAGGTAAGCATTTTAATATCTTGATTTCCTTATTCTGTCACAGAGTTACCAACTCATAAAATAAGTTTGGTCTTATTTTATAAACTTTACAAATAGCATGTGAAATTTCTATAATTTTTAAGGTTAATATAAAAATTATACATACTATCTAGTTGACCAGTTCTTTGTTGAGTGACAGTACACTTTTGATGAGAATGTGAACTCATTCAGCCATGCTGGAAAGCACTATGGAGATTGCTCCAACATATAAACAAAGAACAACCATAGGATCTAGTTATCCCACTCTTAATCATTTACCCAAAATTGAAAACTATAATTTAGTAAGGTCACATGCACAGCTATGTTCATTACAGCACTAACAACCATAGCTAATGTATGAGTTAGCCTAGATACCCATCGATAGATAAATAGGTGAAGAAAATGTGACATATCTATATCTATATCTACGTATGATACAATATATGATATATATTTATGATATATAATGACATTTTACTCATCCATAAGAAATAATGGTAGAGTAACATTTATAAAGAAATGGAAGGACATGGAAAAAACATTAAGTCAGGCCCAGATACACAAAATATCTTTCTCTCTTATGTGGAATTTAAAATTAAACTATAAATATATAAATAAGCATTTTGAGAAGACATGCCTGTATAAGCAAATGTATTACTAAAATATGGTCAATTCATGGGAAAACTCAAAAGTGGAATTCCTTAGAAGGGCTAAAACACAGTCCAACAAAGTTAAATCTCAGGATGTGGATCCTTGAAAGTAAGGTAAGGTTAATGATGGGAAGGGGATGGTAGATTAATAAAGAAAGGAAGGAGGGAAGAGAATGTAATCATAAAATTCAATTCATAGCCTATAAAATTAAGAAAATAGAGGACAGAAGTAGGATTGGGAGTAATGAGAGAGAATGATTAAAACATTGACACTGATAAAGTACATCATATTCATAAACTGCGTTGTTGAATGCACCTCCTTTATACAATGACTTAAAGATAATGAAAATAAATTCTTAAAAAGATGAACAGATATTTGCTGAGAGCTTATGATTGATTTATGAAGCCTGATCATCTCTGAGAGTATAAAATCTGGGAAAGGCATTTTACAATGTTTTTCTTTCTTACTGTTATCTTTCTCTTATCTTTTATTGATACGATCCACAACCAAATAACAATAGTAAAGGAAAAAGTTCATGTCTTGATAGAGGTAGTGACCTCTATTCACTGTTTGTACACAGAGAAAGACAAAAATTAGTCTATCAACTTAAATTAACATCATTTAAAAAGCACTTCCTCTCATCTTTAATAATCTTTATATGTATATAATTTCTAATAAACTTACATTTTTCCTGATCTGTTCTCAGAATGTTCAGGCCCATTGGGGATTGAAGGTGGCATCATATCTAATCAGCAAATCACGGCTTCATCTACCCATCGAGCTCTTTTTGGACTCCAGAAATGGTATCCATACTATGCACGTCTTAATAAGAAGGGGCTTATTAACGCCTGGACAGCCGCAGAAAATGACAGATGGCCATGGATTCAGGTAACAATAGCACGGGGAAAAAACTGTTGCCAAAATGATCTGAGTCACTTAAAAAAGTAGGCAAAATCAAATTCACTGAGATTCTTCCTCGTGGTCAGAGAAAAGGATTATGTGGGTCAGGATCAAACCAGCGACAAACTTTAAAATTGCTAGAAACATGCACAATGGACTATGGTAATATTCAACAGTCCTTAGACCTTTCAATAACTGAGGATATCTCAATTTATTGCCATGTATTCTTATCTGCTAGCTGTGTTTTAAAACAAGAGAAGGCAGTAATAGTACAGTGAAATGTTAAGTGCTTTTGCAGATACAAATAGAAGTGATGCCATCTGATATTCACTTGGTTTAAGTGCTTTATGTGCAGTCAGTTAACATGATATAAAGGACTATATGAAAGATGATCAAAACTTGTTTCTATGAAAGCTTATACCTCATCAACATGGCACATTCAAATCTAACATGTGCTTGATGTATACTAAGGTAGTAAAATTTCAATATACAGAGGGATCAGATTATGAAGGGATTATATTAAGAAACTGATACAGGAAATATAACATTTGAAGTAGGCATTGGAAGATACCTTTCACTAGAGCCTGGGTGCATAGGAAATGTATGATGAAAGGTTAAGAGATCTCGGAGCAGCATGTAGAAAATCCTGACAAGTAAGGTTGCTACATGATTTGTTCATATGTAGTGATGAGTTTATTGTGACATAAGATCATACTAGCAGCTTTTTTAAAACCTCATTTCAATGAAATGGAGAGCTAGTGTAGAATTTGAATTCTTTTAAATGGATGATATGTTCCTCTTATTTACCTTAGTTTCAGTCAGAGAAACAAGAAGTCCCCAATGTGATGTTAGTAAATGCAATATATAAATGTTGCTTTACAGCCAGCTAATACAAAGAAAATTTGATTTGAAACCAACTGGGAAGTTTACCATACTTTCGGTATTGGGCTAGAATTCCCTCCATTCAATTGTTTCCATTGTTGAGATCTCTGAGAAACCATCATATATCTTACATGAATTCCATTGATCTAAACAGCTGTATATGTTTACCTAAAGGTCTTGTTTGGTTTTATGAATTTATGTTTACATTCATGTGCACAAATTACTCCTTAAATTAACCTTGACTTTCATACTGTAGCCATGTGTGCAAAGAGAATTGCAGAGAATGAAAAATGCCACATCTGTACAATTTTTATCACATAATAATAACCCAATTAAGATAGAAAATAGATACATAAAATGAAAATGCTTATACATTATTTACTACTAAACACTCAAAGGCATTTTAGTGACTTTTCTTGATTATTTTGAAATGAATTTGTAGTTTTGAAGATACAATAAAAGCTTAAAAAGGTCTCATATGTTATGCCCAGAGTTTTTATTTTATGTTTGTGCTACTTTGTTTCATCCTTTATACGATGTATCATTCTGCTTTTCAGTGTATGAATTTTAGCACTCTTTGTCCCATGAATTGTAGAAAGAAATGGTTTCAACAGAGTATCACAGTGGTCATTTCTCAGACATATAGATTACACAAGACTTTCTTTACCAACTTTTGCACAATAATATCTTTTATTATTTTAAGAGCAGTGAGACGATGATGATTATGAAGATCACCAAAACAAAAGATTTTACCTTGACTATGAAGGTGATAATATGATCTTAGAGAAAAACAGTAAATGTAAGCATTATATATGTATATTTGGGGAAAAACTAAAAATTCATCACATCCTCAATAAATACTTAGTGACTGTGTCCAAGATATATATAGATATATAGATAGATAGATAGATATTTTTACTATTGTATACTTCAATAACAACTCACGTCCTTACCTATTTTTTCACAAAAGAAAATCATTGTCAATTATTTTTTTAAAAAGTCACATTATAGAAAATGAGAAGTCTAATCAGGTAGCAAATCCTATGTTGAAGCACTCATTATTAATTCTTCTTGTCACTTAATTCTTTTATTTATATTCAGTCCTTCAAAAGAAATGTTTGAGTACTTTGCTTAAGCCCACTTGTAATAAGCATTGAATTTCCCTAATCTTTAGGGTGCCTGGCAAACATGTACTAATTATTATTCAGTTTAATTTTCTCCACTGTCTTGATAAATGAAAAATGAAATTGCCATTTTAAATTTACATGCCCAGAATATAATTATTATTAATACCACAATGCTCATAATTGGTTCTGGATTTAAAGCATTAGTCTGGTACATGAAGTTTAAAAAACATTTTTTTACATTGCTTTGTGATCTGTTTCTTCATTTATTTTTTTCAGTGACTAAATAGTCATAATACTACACATGTTATTATGTTCTAGTGAACATAGCATAATATAATATCACTTTCTATCTTTGACATATGTTAGAAATGTCAGCTTTATACAGCAATATATCTTGAATTATCTCATTAAAAATACAAGAAGAAAAAATACAAGATTATGTAAGACATTTGGATACTTTAATAAGTAGACAGTGTTAAAATAACAATATCTTACTTGTTTTTAAAATATGTATTATTTTCTTACATATATTTATTTTTATGGCAATGCACAATACATTTTCACTTCTTTTATTTCTAAGGTAATTTTGGATCAATATACATTGAACTTCTTGTTATTTTTCTTTTTAATCAGTCATGGGGCTTGAGCTCTGTGCCTCAGATTTGTCCCTCAGCTCTTCAGCTCAAAGCTAGCACTCTGTCTCTGGAGCCACAGTACCACTCCCAGTTTTCTAGTGGTTAATTGGAGATAAGAATCTCATGTTGTTACTGTATCTGACTTTGCTACTTGGTGTATTGTATATACGTTTATTTGTTTATTTGAAATAGGAAAAGGAAGGGGGAAAAACAAGATGATTAGGAGGGAATTAGGAAGGGAAATGGGGACAAAAACATGAGAAGGGTATCAATAAGTGAGAAGTAATGTACCTACTATGTGAGGAATGTAACTGTAACCCCTCTATACATTATTCTGACAATTAAGGAAAGAAAAAAAAAAGATTCTCAGGGATTTTAGTGCCCAGGCTGGCACTGAACATCAATACTCAGATCTCAGCCTTCTGAGTAGCTAGGATTTCAGGCATAAGCCACTGGGCCCAGCAGTTGAATTTCTAACCATTCAATATTTAGTGAATAAATGTTTACTCTGACTCTGTCCTTTACTAGTCACTAGGAAAAATGCATGCCTTTGAGAATCTAGGAATTAAAAATTAAACAGAGAAATGTAACAATATGGCATATTTAGACTTCTTTTATATGGTCTATTAACTTCTAATCTATTAGCCTATTTTATTAGGGCTCCCATTAAGTATTAAAATATATTACCATTGTGAACAAGTGGAAACATGAGCATTGTAGTATCAATTACATAGCTATATTATTATTGCATGTTAATACATTGTAGAATGCTAGAGCACATTTTCACTTTAAAGTTAAGTTGCTATTATCAGTGTCAGTAATAGAATTTTTCCATTGAGGAAAGTATATATTTCATTATTTTTTAATGCATTACTTTTGCAGACTAAGCGACTTTGGCCTTAGCATGTTCTCCTATTTATATTGCCAACATTGTGTGTCGAAAAGGTTGAGATTTACTAAATTTTAATGTGCTCAGGAATCATGGATCATTGACTAAAACTGGAAATTAGTGAATTGCTCCTTGGATGTTCTGCAAGTCATGTAGACTACACTTCTAAAATGTTATCATGTTTGGAAAGTTAGGATTTGTACTGTCTATAGTGAAGAGACTCTATGGTTTGCTTATTGTGGCACTTTGTTGTTGTAACCACAACTGCAGCTGACTGCCCAGGTTGGAGAGAATCAAATGGGGAAGCATGGTACAGAAGACCAGTAGGAAACACGCCACCTAATGGAAAATCTAGGAACTACAGGAAGGCACACAACTGCAGGAATTTACAAGCAGTGTGATGCACTTGCTTTTTTTTTTTTTTTAAAGAGACATCTGCACATCCGTATTTATTGTTTCATTGTTCACAATTCAGGTTACAGAGTAACGCTAGGTGTCCATCACTGAATGCATGAATGCATAGAGAAAATGAGGCATAAACAATGAAATTTAATTCAGCCATAAAGGAGAATAAATTTAGTAATTCACCGAAATATGAATGAAACTAGAATAAGTTTTTTTTGGGGGGGGGCTTGTTTTGTTTTTCTTTTGCTGGTCCTAGGGCTTGAATTTAGGGTATAGGCTCTGTCCCTGAACCTCAGTCTACCCTTTTAACCACAGCAATTCAGAGAAGCTTATTGGAGAAATGGAAGGGAAAAAGGAAGAATGAAAGGACATAACAGAGGGTGGATATAATCAAGGGGTACATGGATAGAAATGGGAGACAATCACTGACTTTCCACAGAATTTAAAAATCTTTTAAAAAAACTGGATATTAGTAACTCATGCCCATAATCCTAGATACACAGAAGACTGATCTGAGGATCACAGTTTGAAGCCAAGCTGGGCAGACTAATCCATGAAACTCTTTTTAAAATTTTTATTTTATTGTCGGAGTAATATATAGAGGGGTTACAGTTACATTCATCAGTTAGTGGGTGCATTACTTCTCACACATAGATACCCCTTCTCATGTTTTTGTCCCTGTTTTCCATCCCTATCCCTTCCCAATCATCTTGTTTTCCCCCTTTCCCTTCCCTATTTGAAATAAATATACAGTATACCAGGTAACAAAGTCAGATACAGTAACCACATAAGATTTTTTTCCCCATTAAAGGGAAAAAAGAAGAAAAGAAATAACATTACACGTTAAGAACAACAATAACAAAGATACACCTCTTGTGCAATTATTATCAAATGGTTACATTCCTAAATAACAGATGACAATTTAAAAATATTCCATATCAAAGTCATCTGACTTCTACATTTTCAACAAAATTATGTTAATGGAGAAGACCTCTCTGTCCTCAGTGAGCAAAATGTGAGCATAAATTACAATTCTCAATGTTCAAAATCTGTAACTAACACCAATTTAACCACTATGAAGTTATATTGCTAATGCTAAAAACCATAGACTAATTATTAACCATTCATTTAGTACTCTGTATACAACGTGTGTGAAAACATTTGTGGTACCCATAGACACTGGAAGCTCCTTGAGTTTGATACAAAACACTTTTTGGGGGGGGTCAATACTGTGGTTTGGACTCTGCACTTCATTCATGTGTGCTAAAAAGTAAGTGTGATGCATGAAATATGCTCCTGGGTGAAACAAAACAAAACAAAATAAAACAGGATCCTAATTTTCCAAAGGCTTTCCTAAACTGTGATCCTCCTGTATTGTATCCCACATAGGTAAGATGACAGATCTGTGGCATTTATCTACCATTTTATTGTTTGAAATTTAGTCTCAAAGACTTTGCTCTTGTGATAACCTAAACCTGTGAACTCATCTGCCCACTAGCTGCAAATACTGTTGTGAGTGCTATATCCAAAAGCATGTCTCACTTTGAAAAGCTCGAATTTATGATGTGTTCTTTTCCTCTACTTTTAGTTTAATTTCCAGCTCTAGATTCTGAATAATGCTGAATGTAATCCATTTTTGCTAACTTCTCTTCCGAGTAAAACCTGTTTTGACTAATTTTATTTTCTGAAAATGAACTGGATTCCCCTTGTCTGCAATAAGCACTTTTCTGAGACTAAGTATATGAAGTTGTTAATTCATTGTTTTTTCATTAGATCTTTGAAAAGAAAATTACTAATTTAAAATTGTCTATAAGAACCGAGCTATCAAAACATAAGTGCTTGTTTAATCATTTGAAGAGTGCATTTGCATTCAGTAAAAATATCCTGATGTTTCTGTATTGAAAGTTATATAGTTTGTCTTCAATTACTTCAACACTTACTACATTCATACTGCGCTAGTTTATATTGATTTTGCATTAGCTTTCAGGAATGTGTTTTGAATCTTATTTCTGATTCCATGAGCAGTGTGCTCTGGCATTTACTCACAGATCTATCTTTTTAACCTGGAAACCAAGTTCCTTCCTGTATCTTTGTTGTCCCCTATGCTAGCTGCTTGTTGACATGCAGCATCATCACTGTTCTGGGTTTCTTGGCATTCTGCACATCCACAGGTTTATTCTGCTGCTGTGTTGTGCACATGCACTGCATGGCTCATCTACTGATTTTATTCATCTTCATTAGGTTCTGCCTCATTATTCTAGTCACTGTAAGTTATTTCTTGTCTCTTATCACCAGAGTTTGAAGTGATCAACTTTATTCCTCATTCTGCCATAGACATATGTTGCATATGTCTATCATAGTGATTAAATACATTTTTATGCATTCTATCCCTTGTTCCTCCTATCCGATAATCATTTGGTGGGAATTATTTTTGAATTAAATCTATTTACACAGAACTGTTCATAAAAATACTAATTTATAATCGGATTCACTAATAGAATGACAAAATAAAATAACCCTGTGATTCCATCTCATCCCAGGTAGGTGTGCCAACATTGAGAATTCAAACAAGTGCTAATGGAGCCATACTTGAATGTTTCTGGGAATGTAAACTAGTACGACCACCCTGGATGGCAGTTTGGCATGTCCACAAAAAAAAAACTAAATACAGATTTTTCCTCAAAAACCATTCATAGCACACTGCCTATCCAGAATGTTACAAGACAGAACACAGGAAAAAACACTTGTACACACTAGTTCATTGCTGCAAAATTCACAATAGTCAAGATATAGAAACTTCCCAGATGACTGACAATAAATGAGTGGATCAGAAACATATGGTATATGTACACAATGGAATTTCACTCATCCATTAGAAAGAATATTATTCTGTCATTTGCAGGAAAATGGATAACTAGAACAAATCATTTAAGGGGTATCAACCAAATGCAGAGAGCCAAACAACATATTTTTTCTTTCATAAATACAAGCTAGATCTAAAATATAATGGGATATGAAAATTTATGTAGGGCTTTAACCATTCCAACACAAACAATCCACTAAGGGGGGAAACTCTTCGAGAAGGAACCCAAAGTTGTTAACTCCTCTCAACATCTAAAATACTATTTACTAAAATGAATTCTAGAAAAAGAAAATATGTTTCGTTGTTCATATTCTTACTGTTGGTGTTTTTGGCTGTTTTTTTGGCTGTGCTTTGACTTTTTTGTCTTTTGAGGGAGCAGTGCCGCATATAGAAACAGAGAGAGGAAAGGTGAATAGTGCTCAGTAGGCATGTGGAAAATGAACTATGCAACTTGTGGGCAGGGACAGGAGAGGGAAACTAGGAAAGAGTGAAAGAATGGGAAACATTTATTAAAAAGAATTGTACTCATTACCTGACTTCTGGAATTGTAACTCCTTCCTAAAACACATGTATAATTACAATAAAATATCAATAAAAAAGCAATGCTAAACATAAAAGATATAAGGAGAGAGCTGGTTTTCACATGAGAATTGCAACACAATGAGAAAAGCCAAGCAACTCAATTCCCTCACATCCAGCTATTTCATACTTAACCCAGTTGGGTTATACCTGGTTCAATGGTCATCACTCAGGGCAAACCTTACCCATATAGAAGGCAGGGGAACTTTACTGCCTATCAATTCCAATATCATTCCTCATCACCGCAAAACTCTCTTACAAACAGTAGGAAATAGGCACGTGTGGCATTTGTAAATTGCTTGTCAGGAATGTGCTAGTTTAATCCTGTATATCAAATATCACCATCGTACCATCTTCTACTCCTATTTGCATTTCATTTCCAAAATTTTAAAAATGCTTCACTAGGATTGCTACATATTTTTATAAATGTGTCATCATAAAAATGTAGAAACCTTAGGAATACTAGTGCCAATACAATTATGTGTTCTCCCTCTAAGATTAGTTTACTTATAAAGCTTTTAAAATGGCAAGACCTTTATAACTTAATGAAGTTTAAAATTAACTTACTTATAAATTTTTGATGGTAGTATCTTTCTAACTTAAGAAATGTGTAATTTTACCCTTATAAAATCTCAGACATAAAAATATATGGAAAAAAATAAAATAAAATCCCAGACAGCAAATTATATCTTAGTTCTTTTGCTCATAAAACAAAACATACTTACATAGAATTATTTAAACCATTTTTATTATCTAGTAAACTCTTTATAGATAATTCACTTAAACATTCTTTATATGAAAGTCTCCTCATTATGCTTATTTTACATTTTTGCCATGAGGAAACCTCTTTTACATTGACTTTTATATTTACAAAGGCTGACATTTTAAATGCTCTGATGCCTCTGTTCATTTTCACCATTTCAAGATTGTTATAAGAGGTTGTTTTATTTGTTTTACAGTTTCTGATAATCATAGTGTGGATGGAGGCTTTTAGAGAGGCTGTGGAGTAGAACAATTTTTTTTTACTGTCTACTGTGATATTGATAGCATGAATAGAGAAAGTTTAAGAAATTAATTGAAAAGGAAAACTGATTTTTAACTTCAAAAATTAAAATATCTGGATTAACACATCTTTATGGTGATATTTATTACAACTCTATGCTGGGCTCTCTCCTTTTATCTTCATATGCCCATCTTATGATGATCCTGGACTCTATTAAGACTAAAGAATATAGCAACCCGATTTGCTATCATCTTGTAGACTTTCTTATTGCAACTCGTCTAAGAGCTCCAAGAGAAACACTCTTCAGTACTTCCCGGGCATCTCCATCCAGCTTTATGGCATTTGAAAGCTGCCTGAGAAATGTTGAGCCTGGGACAGAGCCGCCTACTGTTATTAATATAATAATTAGTTTAGTAGAAGTACAGTAATATAGAGGTTTACTGGAAGCCTGTACTCAAGTACAGAAATGTGAAAAATGCAGAGAAGTACAAAACTGAGTCTGAATTAAAGGCTTGATTGTGTCTCTGTTTATGTTCTGGGAACTACTGGGATTACGGTTTGGAGAGACCTGAAGGATCCCTTATTTCCACAGTAGACAGTGAACAAATTTGTTCTGCTCCAGCACCTCACTGAAAACCTCCTTGTGTTTAAAATAAGATCCAATACCAAACCACCTGGTCTGATTCTGAAAACTTCCTTTTCTTGAGGCAACTACTAACTTGAAATATTTCTGTATGGGATAGATCATTGAATTTTTGAAATAAGCTATATAGACTTAGACTTAATTGAAGAAAGCATTCACTATTTAGATTAGAAACAAGTTTCATTTCCATAATATGATATATTGGCTTTGTGGTTTAAGAGCTAGCATTCTAACATGAAGCACTGTTTTAGCTGCTTATATAGTAACTGCCTAACTAGTGCCCTTACATCCTTTATTCAGATGTAGAGATCTAGGCATGGAAAACTAAGTTGGTTTATGTAGGTTTACTCAACTACTATTGTGGAATATATAGAGTCAGGTAGCTGGTGTCTCAGACAATCCTAAAAGTATTCATCAGTTCTACACTACTGTTTGTTTGATTTTTGGTAGTTCGTTTCATATATATATATATATATATATATATATATATATATATATATATTGGTGTTGGGATGAAGGGGCATACACTGGTACCTAGTGGGTGTGGATGAGTATAGAATGTTAGTAAAGTTTTATTTGGTAATACTTTTTTTTTACATTTGTACTTGTTCATGAACAAATAATTTCCTGCTGGCAGGACAATGAATATCAAATTTTATATAAACATTAGCTGATGTGTTCCTAATCTTTAGTTTCTGAATGAGCAAGTCAATTGTGGCATGAGGGAGTCCCTAAGGAATAGACACATCCTGTGAATTTTGATACTCCTGATCTGAAAATAACAGTAACCATTGCTATTCTGATGGAAGACTGGAGACTTCCTTCAACTTGGATGTGCATTCCTCATTATTAGAAACAACTTAATGAAATAAAAGGTGCCGAACAACAGCAAGCTATTAGTTAAAAGAGACATCACCGTGAAACCTTTTAAAAGAATGCATACTATTAAGACCTCATAAATCATTCTCAACTATATAAGCTACATTGTAAATACTTCCTAATCTAACTGTCTACATTGGTTTCATTTGAAATAAAACCATATTCTCCACAAACTGGAATTTACAATAGACATTGTTTTCTAAACATTTTTCTCACAATATTAGGTTTTCAATAATGAAGTCATAATTGAATAGCAAAAGGCTTGTTAAAATATCTAGAAACTGGTCCAGGAGTGTGGTATACTGGTAGAGAACTTGACTAGCATGCATGAAGCTCTGGATTTGATTCCTCAGTACCACCTACACAGAACCAGCTAGAAGTAGTGCTGTGATTCATGTGGTAAAGCACTCACTAGCCTTGAGAAAGCCCAAGGGCAGTTCCCAGGCCCTGAGTTCCAGCCCAGGATTAGAAAAAAAAAATTACAATCTCATAATAAAACAAGGCTCCCTTTTCTCTCCATACATCTATGTGCGCATATGTGCACATGCACACACACACACACACACACACACACACACACACACACACACAGTTTATTGTTTTCATGCAATTGTACATAGGTGCCACTTAACACAGTTTGTGAATGCAGTGCAGCTTGATCCATGACAGTTTTCAACATTCTCACCCTGTTTGGCCCACTCCCTCCCTTACTTTTCTTAATTTTGTAGTATATTCAAATAATTCTTCACTGTGTTCTCTCCCCTCCCACCATTCACTCTTCTCCCTCTCTCACCTTGGCCCTAACCCTCCTCTTTCATGTACTAATTTTCTTTATAGAAGGTGCATTACTTCATATACTTTGATACCCTTTCTCATGTCTTGGTCTCCATTTCCCTCCCCCCACCCGCACCTCTCATCTTGTTTTCCCCCCTTCCCTATCCAATTTCAAACAACCAAATACAAGTATATACAATATATCAGATAACAAGGTAAAATACTGTAACACTATGAGGTAACCTTTATATATTTTATTGTTAAATCCTTAAGTGTATCTGTGAATCATTAAAAAAGAAATACCTTTTTTTCTCATGGACTCAGAATATAATGGAAACATGAAAATCTATTTCTACCTTAATTATTAATGGTGAATTTAACATACTCCTGACAGTACAGAATGCAAAAGTCACAAGGGAATCAGAGAAACACACAGGAATTTCAGAGACAGCTCTAACTATACTGAAGAACTGAGTATGTATTAGAGTTACAGGCCGAACACTTATGGATCATGCCTATAATCTTAGCTACTTAGAGAACTGAGATCTGAGGATCATGGTTTGAAACCAGCCTGGGCAGGAAAGTCTGTGATTCTCTTATCTCCAATAAAGTCTTAGAAAATGCTAGAAGTGGGGCTGTGTCTCAAGTGGTAGAGTGCTAGCCTTGAGCAAAAGGAGCTCAGGGGCAACTCGCAGACCAAAGTTCAAGACGCAGGATTGTGGGGAAAAAAGTAAAGGACAATAAAAATCTGGAAATGAAAGCAGTTTCTATAATATGAAAATGTAACTGTATATGATTAAAGTTAGAGATTATGTTTATTGAAGGTGTTTTCAATAGGCCACTATCAGAACTATGATGTGGGAGGATGACAGGTCATTGGTGTGTATTTCATCCGTTTTTTCTTTAATTTACTTGATTGAAATCTAATGAATGGTGTTCAGTAAGAAGAAGAAAAAGTGAGTGTCTTGCTTAGATAAAATGTTGAGTTGGATTTAGGTCTGCTTATGTGCCACCGGCAATTTCTGAGTCCCAGATGATGTCCATATAAAGTAAAGGTAAAAGGGGTTGAGAGAGAAAAAATATCTATATCCCCAATATCATGTTCTATTTTCTCTTGTTTGAATGTTCACCAAGACATTTTGTCATGCAATAGTTTAGACAGGATCCCCACTGTGTAGAACTCACAAGAAGACATGAATTGGACTTTGAGTTTATAAAGAAGTGTTTTCTATTAATGCCTTTTCCAACATTTCATTTTTATATCACATTTTGGTTACATTTTCTCCATATATTTGTTTTTAATGTTGTTGCTGCCACTGCTGCTTTCCCCAGAATTGATATATTTAATTAAAATCATAGCTGTTTCAGCCTAAAATTGGTGTAGTTAGTGTAGATTGCTTTATTTCATTATGATTTTGCTTCTTGAAAAAGGAATGTCTTCATTTTTTCCACAAATGGGCTCTCAGATTTCTTACTTCTATTATATACTTAATGCTTCAATAGCTTTGAAACATTTTGCTTCTGAGTTCATGACGCATTTTCTTTGCTTTCATTTCTTGAATTTAAACAACTACTTTAAACTCAGATATCTGTAGTTTATTACTATGATTAGTGTTGTTAATAAAGTACTTAATTAAAAAGCAGATGTGAAGTTTTTTTCTTAGTTTTCCTAGCAGGAGCCCAGTAACTGTGTATACTGGCAGTTTTTTAAGGCACTCTTAAACATTTGTGGAAATCCCACAGAGCAAACAAATTTAAAAATAAATTTTCTATGATTGTGAGTAGTTCTTTGCCTCTTGTCTTTTAGGAGAATTAACTTAGACTTGAAAAATTATTCATAAACTGCGAAAAAAAGTTTGCTTTGTACTCTTATGAGTGATTATCTTAGTTTCCATTCTACATTAGATGAAGCACCATTTCTTGAGTAACAACTTTCTGCAGAATTATTTGGGCAAACAAGTTTTGATACCCATGTGGTGACTATCTGAATAATGGATAAAACAAGAAATCATCTTTTGTGGAAAACTGCTGTTTGCTTTAGCTCAGGAAGAATTATGCTCTGGGAACTGTGAAGAATTTACTCTTTAAGTTCTAGCCACAGGAGAATTCTTGAAGGTCATTCCCTTCTGTTTCTCCAGGCTTACACAAATATCTCCAGAGTGATTTTCAACTCTACGTTAAGTTTGTGGATCATACTCAATATATTCATTAAGCAGGTCCCTTTTGCCAACTGCTTATCCAGTTCTTCAGGGAAGCTGTTCCTAACCCAACCCTCATCCTGGCTGAGACATGAATCTAATAACTTACACTCCTATAGCTTCTTATTCTTTTCTTGCATTGTACTTGTTACAATTTATAAATGACTTTTTGGAAGACTCATTTGGTAAGTTGCATGAGGGCAGGGGCACAGTTTTTTCATTCTCTGTATTTTTATCAAGGCCAATTGACTATACTTCAATAAATATAAACTCTCAAGAAGTTGGAAGGAGAGAGAAACTATTGAAGGCTTGAAAAGAGAGAAGTGACCAAAAACTGAAGAAAAGTTCACAGTTCAGCATCATAAATATCATGCATGTTCTAATTTTAAATGTCTTAGTAATATGATTTCAATATTTTCTTAGCAGAAATTTTGCATCACTTCTAAACCATAGGAAGTACTTTGAATCTATCACTTAAATCTAAATATACAAAATATATAAAGTTGTCTATTAACATTTGCTAACATTAAATAGAAAGCTTGAACTGCAGATATAATTTTGTGCAAATAAATAATCAGAGATGAATGTGATATAGTACTGGTCATTAATTCAGGTCATACTCTAATGATCTGTGAGCTTCAAATTTGTTTTTAAGTTTCAATATCTATTCAGTTTAATTACTTTAAAACTAGAAAATACATTTTATTTTGCACCTTATAAATTTCAAGTAATTTAAATTTTAGCCTACAGAATTTCTTGGCAGTGATCAGATTGTGTTTTTGAAAATATATAGACTTTGTTATGTTTGTTGTTCTATGTCATTGTTGTTGTTAGGGGACAATAAATTCACTTCATTTAAGAGACATACTCTGTAAATTGAATGATTTTTGTAACTGGTTTTCTTCCTTCCTTCCTTCCTTCCTTCCTTCCTTCCTTCCTTCCTTCCTTCCTTCCTTCCTTCCGTCTTTCCTTCTTTCTTCTTTGGTTCCTTCCTGCTTTCCTTCTTTCTTCTTTGGTTCCTTCCTTCTTTCCTTCCTTCTTTCCTTTCTACCTTTTTTTCTTTTTTCTTTATTCTTTTTTTTGTAGGTCATGGGGCTTGACTCTGGGCCTGGGCATTGTCTCTGAGCTCTTCAGCTCAAGGGTAGCTCTCTACCACTTGAGCCACAGCGCCACTTCCTGTATGTGTTAAAAGTTTAGATTATTAAAATTCATATTCATTGTTCTATACAGAGCACCAAAATTACCCAGTTAATCAGTGAAGCTTAAAAAAGTATGTGAAATATTGTATGGGGAAAATAAAAGTATTTTAAAATGAAAGTTATATAGTGATAGGTGTCTGGTTACTGTTAATTAAAGAATCATTATGTTATTTTGCTACGCATTTCTCTTCTACATTTGAAACAGAAAAAAAAAACCAGTTTTCCTCTTCCTTTTAAAAGAATAATGACAGCCATGATTGATTGGTAAGTTTCAAGGTGTGGAAGGGACAATCATTTTAAAGGCTCAGAAACCCCTGTGCATTAACTTGATCTCTCCTTGATTGCACATGGATAGAGAAATTCAAGCTAAAAATTACTAGAAGAATTGCCCAGAGCCCTATGATTTAGCAGAGTAGCACAGTCCCTAGAATGATCTGTTCTACCAGGAAAATCAAGACAACATTTTTTTCTTTTCTTTTTCTTTTTTCACCCTTTTTTCTAATGCTTGCTGAAATACGTAACCGGGGATATTCGTGGTCATCTTTTTGCTGACCAGCTCCTAGAAAAGCAAAGCCTTCCTACACACCCTAAAGACAGAGGAGGACACCTGATACCAGGCTTTTGCTTCTCTTCTCCTACTTGTCTTTCCAATGTTCACACAGAAACACCATGACCTGTAACTCCTACTAGTGAAAGGTCTCAAACTTTGAAAGGTCTTGCCTCAGGTATTTGTTTTGTATAATCAATTGTTTCAGGATGCAATCGAAATTTTAAAATAATTTAGGGTATTTTACTTCTCATGTTTTGAAAGAATATTCAGATATTTAAATTCATTTTTCATAATAAAGTACAATGAAATTTTCAAATTTTTGAAATTCAAGGTTCAAAAATTATGAAATTCAGAGTTCAAATTTTGAAATTTTACTTTTTTCTCTATTTCTCTGTGAGCACATGGAAGATGAAAGCACACATGCATGATGTATTAAGTCTTGTCAAGTATCATCTTAAGAAAATACAGAGCATTGTCAGTGCGGGGTGGGGTCTGATTTTAAGCATCATATTGAAAACTAAGTTTCCACATGCCTAAAAAACAGATAAGCCGTATAGATGATCAATAACCTTTCTAAAAATACCATTATAAACAAAGGCACCATGAAGAGGAACACGACCAGGAATTGGTCTATTTTTACAGAAATGACTGATCACAAATTTAGTTTGCCAAGAAAAACTATAATAATATATAATCAATTCTTAAAATATATTTAATGTTTGAAATTCATGTGAGTGTAGTTATTTCCTTTAAAATTAATCTAGAAGCACATGAAAAATATAAAATGTGAACTTTTCACTTGGTAATTGCCACTGAATATGTATTCCAGATACATCCCATCTTCTTTATATAACACTATTTCTCTCTCTCTCTCTCTCTCTCTCTCTCTCTCTCTCTCTCTCTCTCTCTCTCTCTCTCTCTCTGAAGCTTATTCTTTAATATGTTTTCCTAATTTTTTGTATTTTTGTTTTTATATATTTTATTGTAATTATTAGATGGATTACATTACACATTGATACACTTTCTCATGTCTTGATCCCCACTTCCCTCCTCCCACACCTCCTGTCATCTTTTTTTTCCCCCTTCCCTATCCAATTTTAAAAAAAAGCAGATAAACATATACAGAATATATCAGATAACAAGGTAAGATACTATAACTATATGAGATAACCAAGGGACAGCAAAAGAGATAAGAGATAACATAGTACATTAAGGACAACAATCACTCATTTATGGCTTTTGTTTCTATATCCTGCAGGTCCTTTCATTTAGTGTCATACTATATGACCTTATATATCTAGGTTTTGTTTTATTGTAAACCTCTGCCAGGAGAGCCCAAGGTTTCTACTGATCATGACAAATGAGGGAAACCATTGAGCCTATGTTCCTTTGGGGCTTACTTCACTTAATATGATTTTTTCTAAGTCTTTCCATTTCCTAACAAATGGGGCGATGTCATTCTTTCTGACAGCAGCATAGAATTCCATTGTGTATAAATACCACATCTTGTTGATCCACTCAACTGAGGGGCATCTGGGTTGGTTCCATATCCTTGCTATGGTAAATAGTGTTAATGGATTTAGTATGTCCTTGCTTCTGGATGGTTGGGTAAATGCCAAGTAGTGGAATTGCTGTGTCCTAGGGGAGCTCTATGTTTAGTCTTTTGAGGAACTGCCATACTGCTTTCCATAGTGGTTGAACGAGTTTGCACTCCCACCAACAGTGTAGTAGGGATCCCTCTTGGCTTCATCCCCTCCAGCATCTGTTGTTATTAGATTTCTTGATCATGGCCATTCTAACTGGAGTGAGATGGAATCTTAGAGTTGTTTTGATTTGCATTTCTTTTATGACCAGAGATGTCGAGCATTTCTTCCTGTGTCTATAGGCCATTTTTATTTCTTCTTCAGAGAAGGCTCACTTTAAGTCTTTGGCCCATCTTTTGATGGGATGGTTGTTTCTTTGGAATTAGTTTTGAAGTGATTCAATTTTTTGAGCTGTTGATATATTTTAGATATGAGGCCTTTGTCTGTTATATGGTTAGTGAAGATCTTCTCCCACTCTGTAGGCTTTCTAGTTAATTTGCTAGCTATGTCCTTTGAAGTTTAATGCAGTCCCACTTATCTAGACTTTCTTTGATTTGTTGTGTTTCTGTGTCCTTATTAAGAAAGTTTCTAACTGTGCCAAGGAGACTTAGTGTATCTCCTATACCTTCTTGTAAAGTTTTCAGTGTAGCTGCTTTTACCTCCATGTCTTTGAGCCATTTGGAGTTAAACCTGGTGCAGGATAACATTTTCTCTGTCTTTAATTCACTCACTTTGCATGCTCCTGTAAAATAATATTGTAGAAAATGTGCTACCTTTTGTAGTAGACTATAGATTTGCTTTGTAGATACCTTTTATCTTTAGTGCTTAAAAATGAAGAATTGTTTCCCAGAAGTATTTTTTGACTTTTTTATTATGTGGTATCTGTTTCAGTCTTGAAGTTTAATTGATCCCAAGTCTATATTTAAATTTCCAGAACACTTTCTGCCACTTTCAATAATATTTTTTGTACCTATATGGTATAGTGTATTCTAGCAATAGTTGGAGATTGTGCTGTTGACATTATTTTTATGTGTATCTTGCATAGATTGGATTAAGATAAAGCAGAATGCAAGGAACAATATATCCTTCCTTCCCTGCTAACTCTTCTCTGTCCTATGCCTATGAACAACAGAGAATTCTGCCTTTTAACCAGAGATAAAGTACTTAGTAGATAATCTATTTCAGGTCCTCTCCCCTCCAGACCAGTACTGAAGTCTGATACTACCATTGTGATCTTACTAGGCATATATTCTACCATTTGAGCCAAGCTGCATGACCTTTTACATTTTGGCTATTTTTTGAAATGTTATCTTAAATTTTTCCAGTCTGACCTGACATTGATTCTTCTAATTTATACCTGCTCAAGTGATAGGTACACAGCATCATGTTTAGCATATGGCTTTTGGAAGATGTAAACAGTTTTTATCTAGTCTAGTCCTGAAATACATCATTCCCATCTCAGCCTCACATAACTGGGTGACAGACATGTAGACTTATGGCCCCACTCAGCTATGGAGATGGATCCCTTACAAACATTTATATCCAGGCTGGCCTATAACTTGGATCTTTCTCTTCCCTTTCTGAGAATGGCTGGGATTTCTGATAGAGCCACCAGTACCCAGCTCTCTTATTGCTTCTGATGCACAAAGCATTGTAGTTACTACCTACATTTAAAGTGCAAGCCGCATGTGTGCCAGCATAGAGGCAAGCATTTATATGAACTAAAATGAGAATTCTCTCTTGCATATCTTGACCAAATGTTAGACTCTTAGAACCCTGCACTTCTTGCAATATTTGTAATTGATAAAAATCCCTACAATTTTTAACAATACTGAATGTCTATAATTGCTTTCTTTTGCAGAGCAGGTTGTGATGACATTTGCTAATTGGCCACTTCACTTTACATTCATTGAGGACTTACAGCTCATTAGTTTGGGCACCAAGAGCCACTGAAAAGTCTGCTTACACACAAACTCCTTCATAGTCTCTCTTTCTTAGTACATCCAATGCCTCTATGCTTGTATATACAAAATATAGTTTTCCTACTTTGCTACCTTAGCAGTTTCAATCATTGTAATTGTTGGAATTAACATACTAGTTTATCTCTGTTTGTGCTTCTAATTTTTGCTCCTTGCTCAAATTCTTAGCTGTAATTCATGGCATGAAGACAAAATCCTATTTTTTCTCTTTCTTCTTCCTTTTATCTGTTTATTTTTTGTTACTCTGTGATGGCAGATTTCTTATCAACAATAATTCCATTAATTTTGACACAATTTTATGAAAAAATACAAAGACAAGAAATAACTAAAATTCAGAGCCTATAGAGACCTTCGAATATACACTATAAGCTACCTAAATATATAATCAATGCCATCAAAATTAATGTGCCAACTATAAGTTTTGAAACAAATTAGATAGAGTTCATTCTTCCTGCATGTGAATCTTCAATTGATGGAGGTTGTGAAGAAATTTATTAATAGCAAGAAACAGGGCAGAGAGGATAAGTAGAATGTAGAGGAAGATGTTCAGAATCATGCAGAAATTTTCAGAGAAAACTTTAAACCCTTAAACCCAGGACATATGGAACAAACAACAGTGCAGTTTGTGGTTATGTCTTGTTTCTGTTGTGTACTATTAAGTTAATGGGATTCTCACTTTAATTCTACTAGGTTCAAGGAGTCATATGATATTTTGTTTGTTATTTTTTCTGCACATATGTCCTTTTGTCCTTTTTTTCTTTTTTTAGAAAAGGGAATAGTGTAGACTGCTGTGGAAGACTTCAGTGGAGAATTCCAAACTCTCGAGCTTCAGAACTAGTATTTGATTAGTTAAGCCTTGAAATAAAACATTATTTAAATTCTATGTCACATTATTTTCAAAAGTCATAGCACTAAATGTACTGTCGGCACTTTAGTTTTTATTTTATTACTTACATGTATTTGTGAAGCTATTCAAGTATGAAATCCTAGATATTAATACTTTTTTAATATTATAGACTTTTCCGGTACTTTTTCTTTTACAATTTCTTTCAAAAAGTTTTGCCCAGTAATTTCAGTAACTCCTGGGCATTTATCTAATAGAACATCAACAAGGCCACACTAAATTTACCAGCACAGTAATGTTTATTGAATCATTATTTGCTATAGCCATGATTTGAAATCAACTAAGATGTCTCTCACTGACTGGATGAATGGATCAAGAAAATGTGAGATAGGTAGGTAGATAGATGATAAATAATAGATAGATAGATGGATAGATAGATAGATAGATAGACACATATATACACACAAAAGGGAATTCTGTATCAGAAAGAATGATATTGCACTGCTCATAAGGAAATGGAAAGACATGGAAAAAATTCCACTTGAAGTAAGCCAGACCCAGAGAAACAGATTGCACTTTTTCCTTCATTTATGATAGATAGAATGTGTTTGTAAATCTACAAATAAACATACTTTATGGTAAAAAATAAAATGCACTGGGACATGATAAATTATTCAGGACTCTAGGGATTCACACACAAGTGAGACTGAAGGAGGATAGTCTCAGGAGAGGATCAATACTTATGTACCTCTGATCATATAAAATAATATTTATAGGAATGAACTGCAGGAAATGGAAACATGAGGTGTTTTTGTGTTGCTGTTTTTGATTTCTTTTCCTTCTGAAATTTTTTATTCATTTATTTGGTCTTCTGGTCGGTAAGGGAGGGCAGAGAAATGGTGGGAAACAAAGAAATTATTTTCATTTCACTCTCTACCTTCCTTATCACACAATCTTGTTTCTGGCAAATTCAGTTCAACCTGCCCAATCTAGTGGATTTATTCTTTGAGATGCATACATACACACATACACACACACACATACACACACACACACACATTTACGTGTGCACATAAATATATTTATATTTTAATTATCTAGTATGGATTGTGTGTTTGTGGATGAATGTGTGGGTATTGTTGGAGAATTAACTTCAAGGCCTCACACATGAAAAGCAGTCCACTCCAGCTCCTATATTTAGTTTTATATCCCTCTGAGGATATATACTTAACACTACTCTTTTTTGTATAGCAACATATACTAAATACATGTATGAATTTCTTCTTGAGTGTTAACCAAATGTACTTTAGAAGGAATACCCAGATATAAGTTTCCTTAACTTTATTAACACTGAAGAGCTGTAAGTGATTTATTAAACTTATTGCCAAAATCAACAAGAGAATACCATTATTTTATATTTGACATTTTGTCTTTCAATTCTGCTGCTCATAATTTCCTATCTTCTTCGTTTGCATTTCTTTCAACAATTATAAAAATTATGTATTAAATTTTTCATAATAGCCTGTTACTACCCTGTGTTCCATTTCTTAAATACATTTTAATCTCCTTGATAGTATTTGTAAGTGTGTGTGAGAGTGAGAGATAGGCACAGAGACAGAGAGAATATGAGACTAAATTTTGCAAAGAATAATCTCTGTAGTTCTTTTCTAAATCTGGTGGTTTATATATTCTTTATGGAGGCAGAGAGTGTGGAAGACACATTCAGGAGGTTCACAAGTCAACACTATTTCCATAACCTTTCTTGGCACTTTCCCTATGTTAACATTTTCTACAAATGCCACAACAGTCATTAAGAACATACCACATCTTGGCACAAAAAGCACATTGGTGCCAAACTGTACGGTTGTTATTTGGTCATCTCTCTCATGTTTATGAAGGAATTAGAAAAGAGTATCCAGTTCATTTAGGGACACCCATGATGAAGCAGTAATGGTAATGAATTTAGTGAATGCCAGACCTGGTTTTTCATAGTCTCTGTAATGAGATGGGATTAAACATAAAGCAGGTCCGCTGAGCATTGAAGTAGAATATCCTTGACCATAAAAGGACTCAGAAGAGCATATGAATTTCCACATGATCTCAGAGCTTTCCCTGAAAATGAAGCATAAACTTCCCACATCATAGAAGCCAGCAGATAGTATTTATTGTGGTAATAAAATTAGACATTT
Source organism: Megascapheus bottae (assembly GCF_031878675.1). Classification (NCBI taxonomy): domain Eukaryota; kingdom Metazoa; phylum Chordata; class Mammalia; order Rodentia; family Geomyidae; genus Megascapheus; species Megascapheus bottae. Next base: position 36,221,924 of record NC_143512.1, read on the forward strand.
CAAGTCTAAAATGTTCAAAGACCACCAGTCTGAGTTTATTAGTGCCTTATATATATGTTTTTATTTGCAAATTAAATTGATAATGATATTAATTAATGTAAATGTTCTATTTTCTAGAATAAATTGGATCATCACTTAGAAAATCTGTGTAGGTCATAAAATATTCCGAATAACCAGTGCATTATTTTAGAAGACTATGAATGGTAATATGAGTATAAAATATTTAAAATATATCTGTAGATTTTAATATAATAAATATGAAAATTTTCCTGGTAGATTTTGGAATATGTATGTCAATTAAAATGAAGAAACTACATTTGTTAAAATTTAAGAAAAAAGGGACCGGGAGTTTGCCCTAGTGGTAGAGTGCTTGCCTAGCATGCACAAAGACCCGGGTTTGATTCCTCATACCACATACATAGAAAAAAGCTGTAAGCAGTGCTGAGGCTCAAGTGGTAGAGCACTAGCCTTGAGAAAGTCCAAGGACAGTGCTCAGGCCCTGAGCTCAAGCCCAAGACTGGCACCAAAAAAAAAATTAAGAAAAAAGCTTTGGAAGACTTAGTGTGACTCTGACATCACAAAAAGCATATTTACAATTTTCTTGATAGGTGATTAAAATATCTGTTTCTTTCTGCCACTTATCTGTACAAAGAAGATTTTCTTCCTATAATCCAGTCAAAAGATTATAGTGCAATTGACTGAATGCGACAATATGTGAGGAAACCTACCTTCTTTTAAATCTTATCTGAAAGAAATTTACAAAGAAATTGAAATAGCCTCCTTTTATTTTTTCTTTCTTTTTTTGATAGTGCACTTAGGCATTCACACTTGCTACATTTGATTTGGAACTTTTGATCATTTAAGAAGGAAAGAAGTTCTAAGACTAAAATTATCTGAGAAATGGTTTCCCAAATAATAAGACCAGATAAATTAATTGAATTGCAAATATTTTCTCTGAGGCTGTCACCTCCCTTTGAACTTTTGATACGATGGTCTAGGAAGAATAGAAAGCTTGTTTTAGTTTGTTAGAAATACACTTTTCTACAGATTAGGACAAATGAGGGAAATCATTGAGCCTATGTTCCTTTCAGTCTGGCTTACTTCACTTAATATGATTTTTTATGTCTTTCCATTTCCTTACAAATGGGGCGATGTCATTCTTTCTGACAGCAGCATAGAATTCCATTGTGTATAAACACCACATCTTGTTGATCCACCCATAATCAGTAGAAACCTTGGGCTCTCTTAGCAGAGATTTACAATAGAACATAACCTAGATACAAAATGCCATATAGAATGACGTTAAATGAAAGGACCTGAGTTTTTTTTCCTATCTTTTGGTTCCCTTTGGTTTGTACCTACCGGGGCAATCTTTGTATTTCATGCTCTGAGGATGGTTCCATGGATCTACCTGCATGCTCACTGGTCTATTCTCCACTATGTCTCTCCACTTTTGATGTTAAAATTATTAGGAACTTTTCTTGGCAACTCTTTGTTCATCCTCCATTTCTGCAACTGGGACTTATTTATGAAATCATTCCTATACTTCTTTCAAAGCCTCTCTTCATTTTTCTGAACTGCCATTACTATTATTAATCCTTAATCTGTCCATTCTAACTGATCTGGTAACTTTCTAGCAGTATTCTTGTCCTTCATTTGCTTTCTTCGATATGCATTCCTCAAATAGTTTTCTACTGTTAACTTTGCTAAAGAATCTACCTGGAAGAGAGACTGCACCACACTTTAGCTTCAGATACTGAAGTGTATTGGACGGCATCAGGAGGACGCACTATAGTAGGATTATACTCTGTATTCTGTCCACATTTTGTTCATGTTTTTCTCCCTTCATGACCTGCTCTTGCCAGAACCTGTATCAGCATTCCACTCAAGAGTCAGTAAACTAGCATATAAAGATGTACAGAGAGCAGATCATGAAGGGTGACTAGAGGTTCCTATTCTGGCCTGGCTCATATTTTTTATTGTAATGTATAAAGGGGTTAGCTATATTCACCAGATAGTAGGTTCATTACTTCTCACACATTGATACCCCTTCTCATGTTTTTGTCCCCATTTACCTCTGGTCTCATGATGGCTTTGCTGTATCTGAATAAACTATAGAGAAGCACAATGAGAAAGAGAAATGGCACATCTAGAAAACTGTTCTCTGCCCTATGACTTTCCCCCCATACGTTCCAGACATAAGTATCTCAGGATATGATTGGTTCAGTGTCTGAATAATTTAAAATAAGACCCATAAATGAAAGCATATTATTTTGTATCCAACACAGTCAAATTCACAACTTAATTTTGTTGTTTTCAGATGAAACTCCCAATCATTGTTGAACATGATGCAATGTTTTTCTACGCTTCAGTCACTGTTATCTTACAAAAGATCAAATATCTAATGTTGGAATGAGATGAAAGGAGAATATGTGCATGTGTTATTTATTGTGGAAATGTTTTCAAAATCATACTGCATTCTTCTATCAGAAGCTAGCTTTTTGAATTTTTTGTGTGTGAGAACGTTTTTTTAAATTTTCATTTAGATTTCTAGTATTAAATTTGAGCATTATCAGAAAGGTGATAACTGACCACCTTTATTTTCAATTGCTTATTTTAAGCTTAATAGTGCTAGCTATATGAGAAATCAATAGTGTGGAGTCTAAAAATTATTAAAACAGTGATTACTGTACCTCTGTTCTATACATCATTTTTATTTGTATTTTTTAGTTTATTAAAAAAAACATACATATATAAATATAAATGCTTACTGAAAATAGAGATAACACAATGTGACCATACTTTCCTACCTGGATTTCTATGTCCTAAAACAGATATTCAAGATTTATAAATATTAGGGCAACTATACATTTTTAAATCAAAATTTCCAGTGATTGAGAGACACCCATGAACTCATATTTATATTTTTAATTCTGCTATACTTCTACAGTTTAAGCTTTAGGAAATTATTGCACAGCTCATGAGCTAAAACTCACGCCAAGGTAATTTGGCTGTGTACAAGAGGCATAAACAAGATAATTGAAATGAGATAAAAGATAATTGAAAAAGGAATATTCAGCAATATGAAATGGGGAATTTGGCTTCCAAAATGGGAGGAAACATGAATTAAAGTGCCCACTGTTTATGCTATGTATTGGGAAGGTTTAGGCTGTGAAGTCTCAGATTAAAAGAAAAAGCAATTCATACACAAGATAATGAGAGAAGATTACTCTTCCATCCAATGTGCTAATTTACCTGAAACAGTGCTGAAACAGTGTCTATCAGGGGTTGTTTATTCCAAAATGCACCATTAATAATTAAAATCTGCCATTTAAAAGACTAATTGAGCTTTTGGCAGGAACTGCCATCTTCCAGTAATTTGCCAAAATGATGAGCACAAAGGGGAAGCACAGAAGTACCCAATACAAATTCCCTAGGTCCTTCAGGAAACATGGAGTAGCTCTTTTGGCCACATACATGAGAATTTACAAAAAGGGTGAGATTGTAGATATCAAGAGACTGATCAACAAAGAATCCCTAAAACTGTTACTATGGCAAAATTGGAAGGGTTTACAACATTACCCAGCATGCTGATGGCATTGTTGTGAAGAAGCAAGGGCAAAATCCTTGCCAAGCAGATTCGTGTGCATATTGAGCATACTATGCACTCTAAGAGCTGAGGGAGCTTCTTAAAATGAGAAAAGGGAAATGATCAGAAAAATTAAGGAAGTCAAAGAGAAAGGAAGGTGGATTCAACTGAACTGCCAGTCAGCTCCATCCACACGTTGTGAGGGCCAATGGAAAGAAGCCTGAGCTACTGAAAGCTACTTCCTATGAGTTCATGGCCTAAGAGATATAAAGAAAAGAAAAACCAAAAAACACACAGTGGCCTATAAAAATAAAAAATAATTGCATGAGAAATGGATAATATTACACTCAATAATAAAACATTTATGGTGGACATTCTTTTTAGCCTGCAAAAAGAAAGGGAATATAAAATGTTTTTATTTCTAAAATTATCACAGTACAGAAATGGAAAAGAATACTACTGAAAATCTAATTCAATTCATAGAGTACTGTTGGAGAAAATTGGAGCCATTGACCCAGAACTAAACAACAACAACAAAAAAAAAACAGAAAAGCCTGAATAAATAAAATGTTTCACAAAGTTTAATATGCAAGAGTGAAAACTGGACATACTATACTGAGTAGTTAAGAGACTGCTGAACCCATCTCAGTGTTTTAACTTATGAAGTGGTACACTTCCACAAATATCAGATGCTCTCAATGGTATAATGAAGTATAGACTTGAAAAAACAATGAATATGGTACTAATAATGTTGATTGGATGAGAATCTACAAGTGCTTCATAGGGATTAGAAAGGGAGGACATTATGAGGGGTAAGATATGTACATACGTATGTATTTATGTGTACACATGCATATGGATAAATGACATCTAAACAGTCAGACAGACAGACAGATATGCAGGGCATGTGCATTGTGAAATTTACCAAATGCTGTTTGAAAATGGAGGGGAGAAATGGGAATGATGAAAGTAAACATACACTGTGTGTATGTATAGAAATATCAAAACTTAAACCTCCTAGTATTAAAAAGGGTTTGATTGAGAAACAAATGTTAATTGGGAAAAGTTTTTTTATTATATAGGAGTAATCCTAAGAATAGCCTTATGAACAGTAGTAAGGGAGGGACCTCTTTATGCTCAAAAAGAGAAGATGAGACTTTGAGAAATTTAGAAACAGTGATGGTTTCATCATATACATCTCTACCAAGTCAAAGAGCAATCACAACAAGCAAAATGTTTGAGAGTTTTCACATTATCTCTGGCAAACTAACTCTAGATTGGTAACTTAATATTCCATTATGACATATTTAAATCCTTTAGGTTCATGTTGTGGAGAGAAGAGTACTTTATAAAAAGATATCAAGGACAGTAGCTTTCAACTAAGTTCACATGTTTATGACACCATAAGAGCATTTTAAAGAGAACAAGGTCTTTTCATTTCCTCCAAAAGTATTTTTGCATTGTAACAATTAATTTGATTACTGTATGTTAAGTATCAAGGGAGAACCCGACTTAAATATTATTTAATTTTTTTTTACTCTCACAAAAAAAACCTGAAACTGATACTCTAACAAAAAACTGAAACTGATACGGACTGTAGAAAAAAATATCAGTAGCAAAATCTTCATCTGATAAAATGAAGACAAAACCAATTATTTGTTGAAAAAGCAAAGCTTTTCCCCCTGACCACTGACCCACCTGTAGCACCTATCATGGTGTTCTCCTCCAGAAACCAAATACAGTTCTGTGTAGTTTTGTACTTGTTGTTGTTGTTGTTATTAGTAGTAGTACTATATCTGTGGTTCCAGTACTTAAAGATTTTATTGAAACACTATGTTGTTTTTAATGTGCATTCATCAATTTACACATATCAACAGTTAGCCCTGTTATTAAAAATGTGTGTAACTTAGAGACAGCATCCATTTGTATCCAGTCAAAAAATATCTTTTTTCATATATTTTATTGTAATTAATAGAAGGGTTACATGATATTTGCCAGATAGAAGGTGCATTGATTCACATACATTGATACCCTTTCACATGTCTTGGTCTCCATTTACCTCCCCTCCACCCCCATGCCTCATCTTGTTTTTCCCTGTTCCCTATCCAATTTCAAATATCCAAATACAAATATATCCGATTTATCAGGTAAGAAAGTGAGATACTGTAACAATATGAGATAACCACGGGTCAGCAAAAGAGATGACAGATAACATAGGGGTCGGGGCTTGGCTCAGCGGAAGCGCCCTTGCCTGGCAAGCACAAGGCCCTGGGTTCGGGCCCCGGCTCTGGAAAAAAAAAAACAGCTATAAAAATATCTTTTATGCTTATATCTTGGCAGAACATTGAAGGTTTTTATTTTGTGATACTGGGTTTTGAACAGTGGGACTTGGACTTGCTTACACATACATTACTACATATGAACCACACCTCTAGTCCTATGTGGTGCTAATTGTTATTTAGATTAAAAAAAAAAAAACTTGGTCCAGGAGTTTGGCTTAGTGGTAGAGTGATTGCCTAGCATGCACGAAGACCCGGGTTCCATTCCTTGCTACCACATACATAGAAAAAAGCCATAAGTGGTACTGAGGCTCACGTGGTAGAGTTCTAGCCTTGAGAAAATCCAAGGACAGTGCACAGGCCCTGAGCGTAAGCCTAGGACTGACAAAACAAAACAAAACAAAGCAACAACAATAAAAAAACCAAAACACTTCCTCAGTTCTCAGGAGGCTATATCTGAACGATAGTCCTCCTATTATTCTGCTACCACATTGAGCTTCTGTTGAAGTGGAGAAGCATAGACTCTCCTGTGCAGGTTGGCCTCTTGGAAAACCTTCATTTCAACAGCTAGACCAATAGGTGCTTACCATGTACTTATACATGTAGAGAAGGGATCTTCCTAACTTTTCGGCCTGGTCCGGCCTCACCCCACTATCCCAATCTCCACCTCCCCAGTAGCTATGAATTTTTAGCATGATCCACGGATCACCTGTGACACCCACACTTTTCAAAGCCTATTCAAAAGTATTGCTTTGGATAACAAAATAATGCATTTCACTAAAGAAAGAGATTTAAGGTTACATTTATTATGTGTCCATTTTGCTTATTTATGTGAAAACACACAACATAATGACTTCTTTTATGATAAGTTAAAAGCTGCATAACTCAAATCCTTATCATCCATATTGATATCTTGACATAAGGAGATTAACATCGACTGTATTTTTGCCTTTTCAGATAAATTTGCAAAGAAAAATGCGAGTGACTGGTGTCATCACCCAAGGAGCTAAGAGGATTGGAAGCCCAGAGTACATCAAATCCTACAAAATCGCTTACAGCGACGACGGGAAGTCGTGGGCAATGTACAAAGGGAAAGGCACTGGTGAAGACATGGTAAGAATAACTTCACTGAAAGTCACATTACTGATCGTCATTACTTGTGACATGACAACTGAGCTTGGAGAAGAAGCCTTCCGTTGAAAATACATTTCTCAAGATTTGGGGACTTAATTGCGTAGTGAGTTGAAGTGAGTAGGAGTTTCTCTAAACTGTACATTTTCAGCAGCTGCCACAAGATTTTTTTTTTCGGATTTTAACTGACAGTCCTACAAATACTTTGTCCCAAAATACTTAGAGTTTTGTCCTTGAAAAGTTAGCTTTAATTGTCATCTATAAACTTTTTTTTGTTGTTTTTATCACTCTCCCTATTAAAACAACTGATAGCTTTAAAAACTTATGATATGGGACTTGAATTCCGAACTTCATGGCTGCTCAGCTCACTTGAAAGTCTGGCATCCTACCACTTGAACAATACCTCTAACTTGGCATTTTGTTGCCTATTAGAAGTCAGACTCAGACTTTTTGGTCAGACTAGCTTTGAACCACAATCCTCCCAAGTTTCAGCTTACTGAGCAGCTGGGATCTCAAGGATGAGACAACATAGTCTGGCTCAACTATCATTTATAAAACAAGAAAAGTACAAAATGAAAACAAAGGTATATTTCTTATATACTGCATACTGGAAAAATATATTTGTTATTTAGCAAAACAAGATAGAATATGTATGCTATGTATTCCCATTTGCCTTTACTCACAACATTTTGACTTTTAAATTAATCATTTCTCAAAAATTAATGTTGAAAATACCAGAAGAACAAAACAACCCATTCAAATAGCTAAGAAATTGTAAGAAATTATCTTTCTGAGTTGACTTAAATAAGATGTTCTGTCTACCTATGTTACATAAAAGGATAACATTTAAAAAATAAGATTATTGGGATTAAAGTTGATGTATTTTAACACTTTAAATGTAGAATTTAAAATTTTTCCCAACTTGAAGAATGTGCATCAGAAATTGCATGCCTCTAATCCAATGGTGTAGGACTGATTGATGAAGGTATAATCTTTATCTGTCAGGCTTAAGCCTTATAAATCTAATAGAATATTACACAAGATTGAGTGATAAGAAAGCTCTGCCACAAAGCATCTAAGTTTCCAAATGCAAAGTCATACGTAGATTAAGTTAAAGGATTTAAGATGAGCATATAAATCATTTTCTATAAAAGATGAACAAATAAAAATTTATCAGTACTTATAGGGCTCTAAAAGAAGGGCTTTTGGTTTAAATGATTATCAGAAAAGTATTTAGGTTGTGCCACAGGCCACACTGGATTATGATTTAAATTGCAATTTTATCTGTGTGGTTTATATTCAGTACAGTGCTTCCTAGATGTAGATACCTAAATTATTTACTATAATTTTAAGAAATTTGTTATTTATGGTATAGGGTTGAAGTATAAAAATAAGTAATGAAATTATTGCAACAAACAGTTAAATGTTGCCTTATGTCTTTACCAAGGTATTCCGTGGAAATGTTGATAACAACACACCCTATGCTAACTCATTCACACCCCCCATCAAAGCTCAGTACGTGAGACTTTATCCTCAAGTTTGTAGAAGACACTGCACATTACGAATGGAACTTCTAGGCTGTGAACTCTCGGGTGAGGCTTATATTCATTTGTCTGTACTGTATACATTTTGGTATTAACTGTGAATTATGCTTTACACTGAAATTTCAGTGGAAGTAGAATGGTCCTAACCTTATAAATTTTGTAAGTGTAGGTTATATGGTTCAGTAAAGTAAGCAAGATGAGGGATGGGGGTGGGGGGAACGGAAATGGGGACCAAGACATGTGAAAGGGTATCAATGTATGGGAATTAATGCACCATCTATTTGGCAAATATCATGTAACCCTTCTATTAATTACAATAAAATATATGAAAAAAAGATATTTTTGACTGGATACAAATGGATGCTGTCTCTAAGTTACACACATTTTTAATAACAGTGCTAATTGTTGATATGTCTAAATTGATGAATGCACATTAAAAACAATATAGTGTTTCAATAAAATCTGTAAATTTATTACTTTTCCCTAGGGAATAAATACCTCATCACCTAAGATCGGCAGTACAAAATCACTTTTAGATCATACTTAGCTAGCAACATGTTGTTATCTAGCTCAAGGGTAATCCCACAAAGACTCAGAGTTAAATAGTTCTTGTCTTCCAAGAATGTCAATACTGCATACAAAGAAGAAGGCTTAGTGTGGCTCCAATAGCAATTCTTTATTATAGCTGCATTCTGAACTTACTAGAATAATCTCTGTCATATAACTGTATTATGCTTGTGGTGGCTGTGATTTTTTCTGACATCAAAATTAACATTTCCCACAGAGCTATAATGTTCACATTTTATTCAACTACTGGGAAGGAGACTAAGAGTTTATATATAGTTTTTGGCATAACCACAAAAATATGGAAAAACTTTCACCAAATATGTCAAAAGAATTGAAACAAAATTTTAAAAGGAGACAAAATCCTGGTATGTAGTGTCATACATTTCATAAGTTCAGACAATCTAGTACAGAAAATTAGGCTTTGTGTCCATGTATGCTTCTTTTAAACTTATAAAACATTTGAAGTTATATTTGCCATAGGGAACCATAAACACAACAATATTGATGGGGATTCTATTAATAGACTAAAATGCATACTCTATAGCTGCTTACTTTCTTATATCTAGTTTTTGAATTCAGAAAATGATTTTTTTCTTTGCCAGTCCTGGGGCTTAAACTAAGGACAGCCTGGGGGATGTCCTTGAGTACTTTTGCTTGATCCACAGCACCACTTCTGGCTTTTTCTGTGTATGTGGTACCAAGGAATCAAATCCAGGGCTTCATACACACTAGGCAAGCATTCTACCACTAGGCTTCACTCCTAGCCCCAGAAAATCAGTTTTTTTTAAGAGAATATCTCATTCTAGTTACATGGAAAGTATACATAGGAAGATTCTGGTCACAGGCTACTCTGGAGAAAAAACAAAATGGGACAGTTATTGTGGCTCAAGTGGCAAACCTTGCCTATAAGCGCTGAGCTCAAATCCTTTTTACTATGAAAGTAATCAATTTTAATAGACCAAATAATCAATACTTAATGGACCTATTATATTTAAAGAAATTAGAATTATGTGGCTACATGAGTACGTTTGTTTAAAGAATTACATTTTTATCTCCAATATCGTATCTTTTATGAGGCAACCAAACAACAGTTATGTTACCATTAATCGTGCAGAGCTCTTTTACTTGTTTTGGCAATTTGAAGGAGTTTAGGGACCATCAGTAAATCTTAGCAGAATTATTGTGGTAGTGTTGGTACTGTATGTCTCTATATCACCACAGGCCACTCTCATTCCTAAGCCATTCATCATAAAGCAATCAAGGAGAAACAGGGTACGATTAGGTCTGCTCTAAGCCCTGTGGTTTTTAGTTGTTTAACATCACTTTCCCCAATTTGTCAGTCTTATGATTCACAAGGATCAGTCAATCATGACACGTTTATACCCCTAAGGTACAAATATATTTCACTGTCAAGTTTTACAAGAGGTTACATCAGATACTTAACAGATTTTTATATAAAAAAATAAGGAAGCAGTGCTCAGTCTCATACCCCCACAAATTGATTTTGAACTTCTAGGCAGAGGATAATATTATCTCTCACTGGTTGTTTTTAGAGGCTAGAGAGATTCAGTTCAAATATAATCTATTTCCACACTGATGCTCCATTTTGTTCAGGCTCTATCCACACTAATAAAAGAGTTAATTAGTTTATATGCGTGAAATCATATGGATGAAAGAGGGAATTGGTGCTATGTAACACAAAGGCAGAGAAGTTAAGTGTGCTGCTTAGGAATAAGCACTGAGAGCATATTCCACTGTTTCCCTTAATTGAATGATGTGCTACAAGTTTACCTTATTGTTTATAATAAATTGTGACTACCTGCATGAAATATCAGCATTTAGTCTCTTCCCAAACACATCCAAAGGACACATTTTACATTGTCTGACAGACAGAGATGACATATTATGTTGAGAAAGAGCAGATCATGGCTATAATTACAAGAATAAAACTCATTTACTCATTTTTGCACGTCATTATTCAACATTCATTGATAGCTAACTTCTCAAAAGCAGAGTCA